>NC_084900.1:6337595-6637595 GCF_949316345.1 Pungitius pungitius | reverse complement strand
AATCATGACATTGAATTACTTGCATTTACTACAACAAGCAGTCCTCAAGAGAAAGACGGTGCAATATTCAAGCAATACACTCTTTAGAAAATGTACCACGTCACGTTTTCCCAACCATCATCCGATGCAATGAATGTCCCTGGAGACACTCATCAGTGGGACAAACCTCCTTGTACCGCGTCAGAACCTCATCAAATACGGACCCATGCAGCAATTTGCTCTATCGACTGAGCTAGTGCTGCAAGTAAAACTTTATTAAAAATGATGTATAATTGCAAAAATGTAATTTAAAAACTGGCTGAGAACCCCTGAACAAAATATATCCTGCACTTTATGTCCACTTATAACCACAGACAGGCATCCTGACGCTGCTCGTAATACCGGAAGAAACGGCTCAGCTCCCAATGCATACCGGCTTGTCCGGCTGGTGTGTCTTGATTCCAGGTTTTAGACATAATAAATGATATTTTAGAGTGATAAAATAGGCCATAAATAGCACCTTAAAGCGCGTGTATTAACACTGTGTAAATATTAACGCCACCATAACCTGTTTCAGTTGGAAAAATACTGAAGTATAGTAGATTACACTAAAGTCATTTAACAATAAAATTAAGACTGACACAGTATAACATGTTTAAAAAAATATGTAAGACATTACTGATGCCTTTTGAAACACAAACCAACATATCAATAAGGGGAGTAAGTGTACTACTGGCGCTTATGTTTCTTCCACATGTGCATCGTTATATAATCCTATTGGTCCGTGTCACAATAGTTGGGTAACAAGCCCATCAGCAAGAATATTGGCTATTTCTTTGTAGACATTGTGAACGCGTGTGCACTGGGTTGGATTGCATATGGAGTCAGGCAAATCATGCAGGTTCATCAGAAACCAGCTCAGACTTCAGCGGGGAAACTGAACCATATCAAACCATATCAAATACACCAAATAGCTGTTGTTGGTTTGTTAATGTGTCCCGAAAGGACCATTAAGGGGGTTAAGTTGTTTCCCTGAACACAAGCAACCAGTAAGTCAAGAAAATGTAAATGTTATTTGGGGGGGTTCAACCCACAAAAGCATCTGAGATCAGAGAATCTGACTCATTTTCCAGGGAAAATGTGCATTCTCTCTAAAAGAATAACTCTCTCTAATAACCAGCAGGGGGCGACTCTTCTGTTTGCAAGCTGTCAACCGTGTCGATCGATTACACCTCCACATTCATTTATACTTTTGATTCTATTCAGAAATGATTTCTTCTTTTTTTTGCAAGCCATTAGCAAACTAATGTGTCACCGGCCATATCATCCGACCCCCTGAACTACAGTCATTTCCACATGCAAGACAATCTGCATCCGCTACGGCTGTGAGTAACCCGGGGTAACGCTTATCACCTAATGTTGTAACATTATTGGAACATCCTGAAGCCTGTCAGAGCTGCTTCCTAACGACTGCTCTCCCCTCTGCGTTTGAGGAACCCGTCACTCCATCTACCGCTTAAACTAGAAACTCAAAAGTGTTTTGCTACAGACAGGAGAAGTACTTGAAAACGCTTCTCATGCATCACATTAACACCCTGGTAGCTTTCGGGTGAAAAGATTCAGCAGCAAACTTCTGCTCCAATTCAGAGCCGAGAATAACGGGCACCAGCAGGCAAGAGAGACGCGGCATCGGGGACCAATTTACATCGTGACAGTGTTGGGATGGAGCTGGAGGTGTTACATCTGGAGGTGACTTGCACTGAACACTTTCAAAAAAAAATGTGTACATATATTTGAATATTATCACTTCACTGTGTCCTGATCTCCAAAAGCAGAAGAATTCTGGGAATGTGCAAAGTGGCTAAGTCCCCCACTCACCCAGACATTTTATTCTCATATCGCACCAATCACCAAGAGAAATTCATGCATGTGTAAACTTACATGCATGAATTCTGATTATGAACAAGCAATACTCATTTCCACATTAACCATTCTGCCTTTGGGATGTCAAGTCACAGCACACTGCATACTAAACATCACCATTACCGGGTTACCATGAAACCTTTTATGTGTGTCTTCAAGAACATGGAGCCTTCTTGTGAGGCTTTCCTGCTCTGTTCTTCATTCAACCCGCCGATTTAACATTCGACCCACTTTCAGCGAGGCTCTCTGCTGGGACGCAACCCAGAAGTGTCATGCAGCAGAACCAGAATAATAAATCCCTTCACTTTGGATGCGAGGGCGAATGATAACCTGTTTACGATGAACACGAGAGAACAACTGCTTTCTGTATGGCGGATCTCGTCGAAGAAGCCCCCCCTCGATCGCCAGCTTGCATTATTGCAATCAATAGGGATGAACATGGAGGCGCGGAGGCAGACGGGATAAGTGCAGCGTAATTCAAGACGCATGCATCTGGTTTTGAGGGCTAATTATGCACACCCTGCTCCTTGGATGTCAGTTGGGTGTATGCGACCCTCAGGAATGTAATTAGTATTATAATATAATGTAATTAGTCCTACCACGCCATGTAAACGCACACGGCTCGGGATATCAATAGTTAATGTGCAAACTGGATCACAAACAACCTGATTAAATTTCCCAACTTACTTTCAAAGAGCAAGTATCAGTCTGCCAGCATGTCTCACTGGGACTTTAGTGTTTTTACTGAAGTTAGCGAAGTACATATTGTCTCTTGAGGTGAACTCCGGCTGGCACAATTACCACGAATCTAATTATAGAAAAGCTGATATAGACAATGTGTTCTTCTATGTATTCATCCTGAAAAAGTGGAGAAATACACATATTTAGGGCACCATGTTGCTGTTATGCCCTTGTGGCTCCTGTGAGTGATTCCCAGATCGTCCCAACGTTCGTCCTCAGCCCGGCGAGATCAATGCACACTGGCCACCGTGTTCCCGATGGCTTCATCTAAACTGATTTGAACCGGATGTAATTTCACTCAATTGCGTCTCTACAGCAGTTGTGTTTTCTTATAATTGAACCACGCCTATTGGTTTCTGCCTTGGAGTGCCAGGAGTCGCATGTTTTTACGCATTTAAAATCGTAGTTATTTTAACTGACTCTATTTGTTTATCCCGAGGTTGCCAGCTTTCAATACCAAATAGGAGACAAATGTGAAAATGTGCCTGTGACTTTGTTGCGTAGTGTTTGTATTCTTCTATTGGAAATGCAAATGATATGTGGATTCCATTTAGCACAATGCTTTGTCAGTAAGCATAGTCGTTTGTTTATGTGAATTAAACCAAAAAAAAATCATTTTTTCATGCACATTTGCTGCTCCTGACTGATTCGAGAAGTCCTTTTTCTTTTTACTTAATTGCACATTCAGCAAGTGTGGCCTTGCAGTCCTATGGAAGCATTCTCCCCTCCATGGCCAATGCAGAATTCCAGATGGCATAAAGTACAGAAAAAATACAGCTTTTATTGAGTCCACATTTAACCCACGTCTTTTCCGCAACGGCCAGATTTAGTTTCTTTTTGCTGGTTGAGGCATATTTTCACAGGCCGAAGCAGTTGGATAATATCAGACTTTACTTTTTATTTTGGCAAGTATAGGCCCATTAAACACTGATAATGACACCTGGGCTTTGGGTTTGGTATTCTGTAATCAAAGCATAACTTCTTTGGTAAGCTCTTACACAATATTTCCTCTTAACCAATAGAAACTGCAAAAGTATCCTCCTGAAAAATGTAACCCTGGTTCAGTTTCTATCGTAGAATATTATCCTAAAAGCAGCATCTCATGAATCTCATTTGTCATATCAAATTATTTCCGTCTGCTGAAGAACTTGATGGGAGAATTACCCAGTTGGTTTATTGTTATTTCTCATGCTGTTCTGCACACAGGGGGTTGAAGTAACTCGTTCTTCTTGCTGTGATGCTTTAATCATGTCTCGAGCTCTCATGTCACTGACATAACAGTTAAAAAGAAGAGTGAAAAAGTACTTTTTTTAAACGTCAAAGTGACACGATCGTGAGCGGTATGCACATCTTTTTGCTCAATATGAGTTACTGGGTGCAAAGTAATTGATGTACACAACTTCTATACACAAGCACCAACGGGGTGCTGTGTTATCTAAGGCAGCTTTCTGTAAATTACACTGCCTCAGAGCGTTGTTACCCCTATCCCGTCTCCAAACCATTACACCCATAACTGGCCTAGATTATTGAGGGGGCCACTCCATAATGAAACATATGAATAATAAAGGCGTTGCTAAACAAACACTGTTTCATCTTTTATTGTATTTACACGCGGTGGATAGTAAAAAGGCATTTTGCCAAATTTTGAATATTTACGAAGGGGAAAAATGCATATATATAAATTGACTCTTTCTAAATTACATTTTAAGGAGCCCCTATCAATCAAGCTTAGTTTGGCCTACCAAGGAAAGGGCCATGTTTAATATACATATACCCACCTTGGGTCATTCCTCCTTTATCTCTGTCTTGTTGACAGAAAGAATGACATTGACACAATGCATGAAACCTGCCCCTTTCGTACCCTTTTCAACACCAGTGCAGATAATTAGACCCATGGGGAATAAACCTGTTTAGAGTAAGAAATGCTCACAACGTAAACACCGGCTTTTCCTCACTCAGGCAGTGAAACCTTTATCGCTCTTCACATAAACTAAAGTGTCCAACAACAGTCTGAGTGACTACTCGCCTCTAAAGGAAATTTCTCACCCAGAATTGACAAATACACGGAGATTATTGGCCTGCTATGATCTTCCTTGGGCCTGTTCTATTCATAGCAGCTTATTGATCACGAACGGCTCACAAAAACAGAAATATTCAGTATGTTGTAGTGCAGAATATTACCACCGAGTTTTTACCAGTGGGAAATCTGCACCGAGTGAGATTAACAAGTGGAAGTTGCCTCTGCCTTCTGAATGAAAGAGCCAACACATTTCCCTCAATTCTCCATCTTGACAGCCCCTTGATGGACCAGTGTTGAAGAAATCCCATGTTAGAATGGCTGCCGGAAAAGATAATTTAATAGCCTATTTTTTGTTTTCTCTCTGTGAAGGTTTCCTAAAAGGAAAAAAAAAACAGCTCCACCCAGCTCCACATTTTAATTTTTTTGATGGGTTTTGTGCCACGTTAAATTTAGCACGACAGGATGAAAGTTAATTTCCACATTAAAGAAATGTGCTGATCTCTGATATGGGAGCAACAAACACACAGCACTGTGAAACCGGTGAAAAAGTGGAGGGAAAAGTGGAACAAACTTTTCCTCAGAATCCAGGCCAATGCTTTGCCCCTCTGCCAAGAGCTGCTTTATTCACAATGCCAGTGATGCTCTATGATTAGGGCTTTGTTTGAACTGAGTGGAAGCCCACACACAAATACGTTTCTCCTAATTGGGGGTTTTTAAAGGAAGAGGACGGAAAGCCTCCAAAACTGGGGAAGGAAGCCTGTGTTTGATCTCCGGGCAGTGGAGGAGGAGGAAGGAGGAAGGAGGAGGAGGAGGAGCATGATTTCAAGCTCCTCACAATCCTACCTGCGGATCGAGTTCGGCTGTCTTTCTGACCTGTAACTTTACATGGTATGTGATGCTTTTTCGATGTGCCAAAACCCCTCCCGGCGTTATTGTTACTCGACCAGCAGGCATTAACAAAGACAGTTCATGTGTTTGGCAGCATGGACCCTCAGGGCCTTGGCAATTCAAGACCAGGCATGTTTGATCTATAGAGAACACGCCGTAGATGTCAGCACTGGGAATGGTTATTTCCCAGGGGGAAGCAGCCAGTTGAGGGGAGGCAGAATCCACGAGGCTAAAAATACATTTGCGAGGGGCGATTACAGGTATGAAGTTGGATTTTGAACAGTGGGAAATGCTTTGAAATGCTAAGTGTCCACTCTGCACCTGTCACAGATACTGCACTTGAAAAGGGATGATTGTCGTCCTTTGTGATTTACTCGCTTTCTGTATATAAAGGATATAGATTTGTGCTACTTGATGTGTGTATTACATGACTGGATACAATTACCTCCAGTATAGCACCAGGAAAACTGTGCCGGGACTGACGATGTAGTTCATGTAGTTCAGTATGAGGCGGCAATCAAAAAAATATACTATCAATTTCACCATGAACTGGAATCCAGGCAAAGAGATAATTCCACTGGAGAGTGTTGCTATTGTCTGCAGCTCTCAAAATGCATCTGCATTAATGCGCCAACCTTTCTATCTGCCTTACCTGAGGCCGAATTGCCTTTGTCGCTAACCCCCGCGTGTACGTGCAAATGTTAAAAAGGTGCATTCCTTATCGGCAGCCCCCCTTCGAAATCCGTAGTTCCACCTCCTCTTGATTAAGGGTGGCCCTGTGACACAAAAGAGCAAACACACTTATCAGACGAGGATCGGGGGGGGAAAAATAACGGCCGCCGTGAATCCGCCTCTCCTCCGGTCTATTCTGTGGCTCCCCCCTGGCCGCCAACAGGGGGGAGGGGACAAGCGGTTCGAGGGGAACACTAGTTTTTCGGGCATTTGAGAACGACTTGTCAGGATGGCGGATGATAAACAGCAAGAAAGAAAAAAAAACAAGTGATGCAGCTTGCCCCGCGTTGTAAGGAATGCAACTTATGTTGCATTGGCATTCTTCAGTCGGACCTTTTTGGCAGCAACATACCTTCCGTGATTTTTTTTTTGTTGCAGGATGTGGTCCGCAAGGGCCACACCATATAAGCTTCAGTTGTCAGTATGCCAAAGTGCATTAAATAATTATGTCGGCGAACTCAATATTTGTTTGCAACAAAATAGCTCTTTGTGAAACTGAGCAGAAGTAAGCTGCTAAAAATCCCACGGGGACTTTAACAACCCTGGCAAGAAGACGGTGCCTGCCTGGATTATGCTCAGTCTCTCAGTAAACTTTAAAAGGTGAGGTGAGGTAGCGTGAACGACACTGGCAAGATGCAATGTGATTTCACAGATCTAAGAATAAAACAAACTGTTGTCTCACCGCCTTGGAATTTCGCTAATGAAGTGTGGAGGCCTGAAATCCTGGTGTACGTCAACAAGTATCTTCGGTCTCCTTACCTTCTCTCGGTCCACTCCTGCAAATGTGTCCACAAGCCGATTCATTTGAATAACCGAATGACGACAATTCAGCAAAAAGACGCTTGTGGTGTTAAATTGTTTTGTCCTTCTATTTTCCACATCTCCTTTTTGTCCATAAACCTTTTCTTTTCTTTTTAGCGCCGAGGTGCAAAATGAATTTTTCCTCCTTTTTGTCGCGTACTGCGGTAATTCCATCACATGGTGATTTAACTAAATGGAATGCAGCATTACTTGACCGTGTCTCACACGGGACACCAAAGCACTTAGTGTATTAAATACAGGTTTGGACAACGGCTTACACAACCCGGGTCCACGTCATAAAGAATTGATGAACTATTTGCCCGGGTGATGCATATTAAGCTGTGTTTAACAGTCTGTCGGGCGACGTTTCGACAGCCTCTTGGTCGGGATGATAGATTTCAAAGCGGGACGAGACATCAATCACTGTCCCGGGGTGATTGGTTGTTTGTGTGTGCGGCGGTGGCCCTCCATCTCAGGGAGGCGAAGGTTGGCTGATTGCTCCGCGTGCCTCTCTGCATTGGTTGTGGCTACCTGACACCATGTAATACACCCAGCGCAGCGCGTGGAAATGCTTATTTACACTTTGCCTCGGCCATGCCTGCACACGTGCAATAACATTTGGGTGTCTTGATGCTGAATTGGCCGGTGCGAGGGGAGCGCAGCGGGTTTTTTAGTGGTCTGGTTATTGCTTCCCCGTTGCTTTTGTCCATTTATTCCGAGATAGGTTAGATGGAGGTGGTGGTTGGTTGTTTGTTTTCGTCGGCGTGCCTGTCTTCTGGCCCTGCTGCTACGATAGCTGACTGACAAGTGGTTGAGATGTCTCTTTGTGATCAAAAAGTTGGCACACAAGGGTGAAAAGCTTTGCTCTCCGCTTTGAAGCTTCAGGAGAATGCCGCTTTCGCGAGCCCGAAGGCAGCTGAAAGCTCAAATGAAACAATAACACAGTGCATAAAAAAACCCATACTACCGCTAATACCCATCAACTAGGCCTAATTACCATACAGTGAATCAAAAAGGACATATACTTGTAAATTTAGCTTCATTATTCCTTCTCCCTTTCATTGTAGCTGGGAAGAATCATGAAAATATTGCTCCATTGTTATTCATTATTTTGCTTTCTTTTTGCCTCATTGTTAACCTGCGCAGTGCGTAATTGTATGCAGTCTATTTCATTAGGACTTTTCCAGTAGCTACCCAAATGTGGACAAAGGGGTCCATGAATCTTGTTATCGCTTGGTAATATTTTGAATTGGTGTTGCACCTAATATGTAAAAGCTCAGTGAGCATGGTTAAACTCTAAATGTTAATGTGACAGAGGAGAAAAATCTTCAAAGACGCTGAACAGGAAGCCAAAGCGTGTTTACTGACTCTGTTTATTTGCCAAATGAGAAGAAAATATTTTCCTATCCCAGCGCTCTATATTTTTTCCTTGACAGAAATGGAGCGGAAGTAGACGACAGAGGAGACCACGGACGTAGGCAGCAGACTTGTTCCAATATTCACTTCTCTCATGCCTCCAAGTAGGCTTTCTGTCCCATGGTGTAAATGTCATTAATTGTTAAACGATAGCAGAGGAAAACTCAAAACGCTATTGCACTGTGTTTGACTTAATTCTGCACTACAAATGAGTGCTCAGTGAGTAAATTGAATGGAAGTTATTTGTAGGAATAGTTCCGCAGCTTAAGAAATAGGCTTTGCTTTATAGTCGAGAATAAGTGAATGAATGTCTGTTATGTAATCAAGGTTTTGTAGCCAGAAGCATCGTATAGTCTGAAAACAGATTGGCTGCATCTGAGGGCGTTAAAAACCACCTACGTACTCCTTCAGTTCACTAAATAACGCATTACATATGAAATTCTTTGAGTAGATATGCTCAGCTCACTAGTTAATTCTGTGAACCAGCCATCCAAACAACAAAAACTAAACTGTCAGTGCCAATTAAAAAAATGAACATCATACTTTTATTTAAATGTAAAGTTGTGTCCTTTCATTTTTCCAATTAATGTAAACATATTTTTTATTTTTGTAAAAGAAATAGCCCCACTATTACTGTGCATCCCAAAGGGGGTCAAAGATGAGGTCGGCCAAGGAATACCAAACATTCTTGTCCAGCTGTGCTTTCTCCTGTTATATCGATTCACATCCTCTGTGTCCTCCATCCAGTGGATAGCTCTCTGAACCCTGCATTTGTTCCAACTACCTTACAAGTTTTTATCAAGACTTGAAGTTTTCTTGTAACAATTTTTGTTCTGGAATAGGAAATGGTGGGAAGATGTGCAGGGAATAAATAGACTCAAAATGTACCAAGTTCAGAGACGAAGCTTAAAAGCCTGTCAGTACACGCAAGAGCTGCAGTGTTTTTGTTTGGAATGCAGTTTCCCCGATGATCATATGTGCCAGCTCTCATTCTTTTGAAAAAATGTTCTTGTCTTTTCCATCACATCTTTAATTCCATTATTTGAATAATATATCATTGTGATACAGATGCATTGGTTCCCAAAAAGCCAAATTAGTAGCAAACCATCTTACCTGATTTAAATAAGTCCCCTATCTTCTCAGGCTTCCATGAATGATGGAGGAAACTGACATTACAGATGCATCCCTTTTGATCTGACCATTTTATGATCCAATCTAAAACACGTAATGTTCAATAGAATAAATATAGTTTCAGCAAATTACCAAATTCAACGAGTGTTTATAAAAATGAGGCAAATGTCTCAGTGTTTTTTACAGGACAAACGTGTAAGTAGGATGAGACGAGTTGTTGTTGGTATAGTCTCAGCTGCAATGCCTCAACCAGATGGCCGTGGTCAATTGAGCTATTCTTTTCCAACAAGCTGTGGAAAGCAATGTGGGGGCTCAGACAGTAATGTATATTTTGGGTTTTGTTGCTGCGCCCTTCACAGAATTAGTCATAAGGGTATGAGCATTATTAGAGTCAAATTAGAACCCTGTTGCGTTGGAAACCACATGCATAATTGAGTGATTTTTAATCGTTGTTCTCAAAACTGAGGGGAGGTCAAGTCAAACACTGAAACCTCTGAAAGATATCTATTTTCTTTTTTTTTGACTGAAGAAATATGGGGCCATCAATAGCTGACAAGGACAGTTCCTTGATGCTTTGGGTATTTTTCTGACACATGACTGACTGTGATTGTGCTTAACAGAACACTTGCATGTCCGATCATGCCTCAACAACCAGTCAAAGAGGGTTAAGTGAAAATGAAGTGCTGATGCCACGATGGGGAATGTGGGGCTGGCTTACTGCGTTCAGCGTGACTGAAGTTACGACCAATAGATTAATTCCAGTTTTTCTATAGTTCACAGTATTGTTGAAACACTGAAATTAAATCACTGCGTGCTGCCGCCATGATGGCAATGACCTTTGATTCCTCCATGGGTCAATGATAACGAGATTGGTTGATTGCTCTCTGGGTCATTGTGAATGAATCAAATTCAAGAGGCTCTCTGATTAATTTTAAAAGTATTTTTTTTAACTGTGGACCCCAAAAGTATTCAAAGAAATTCACAGAAATTATGAAAGGAGTTCTTTAAACTCAGCCCATCAATATAATATATATAATTATTTGAAATCATTGAAAATCAACAATATTTATCTATTCTGACTGTAAATATACATGTATTTGTGTATACGTATGTGTATTTATATACAGTATATATGTGTATATTTATAAGTATATAATATGGTCCCACATCAGTACAGGAAAACCTATTAGAAAAAAGGAAATCACCCAAAAGAGCAACATTCTCAACATATACACAACATACAGTGTGCATGTGCAATATATGTGCTTATATATAACAGAATAAAATAAATAGAACATTTCTGAAATATAATGGGACAGGAAGGAAGTGTTTGATTGTTTTTTTACATGAACAAAGAGTTCAGTTGGCTTTGTTAGTTTTAAACTGAAGCTTACAATGCAACATTTGGCAAATGTTTTCAGTAATAAACATTCATGCAGGGTAATCATGCAGGGATCATCAAATAGTCTTTTTTTTCACAAGCAGGATATTCCAAATCAGATAACACACATACTCAACGTAGCAGATGTGATCACAGATAAAGTGAGGATAATACAGTTAATCGCAAGTACAGTCAAAATGGAAGCATGTGATGGTTGAATTTCACAACAGTACACATTGCTTTGACATAACCAAAGCATTCGATACCTTCGTCTTCTGAACTATCACCTTTCAGGTTGCCTCATTACACGCCTTGATCTTTTATGCAGTCGGGTAAAAACAGAACCCCGGCAATGCTTTGATCTCTGGCATAAAAGCTACCCCAGAACCGACAGGGTTTCAAGCTGGAAAAGAGGTTAGATAGACCACGTTGGACTAAAACATTGTTTGACACGCTGATGCATTATTGACCGTAAAACAAAAAGCCAAATATTGACCCCCACGAAATATTGAAAGTGATATGATGAAGTGCGTTGAGCAGCGAGGTCACAAAAAATACACCATTTAGGTCGAGGCAGCTTGCAGGTGGTGCTGCATTGACACTGGACCTCCAATTATAAAAGACATCTTAACCATGACCGTGATCTTAAACATTTTGGAATACTATAATTAAGACATTCAGAGATTTGGAAAGATTCCTTTTTTATGTGCTTGGTTGTTCAGACTTGTGTTTGAACAGCTTAACATCAACTCAGACATTCCTCCTTTTGAGAATTAGCAACTCATAAGAGACTTCAAAAGCCCTGCCGTCATCTGTACCAACAACGAACAGAATGCAGTGATTCATTCGCTTCCTCTCATTTCTGTCCCTTTTGGGCACATCTTAGGTGATAACCAGAACCCCCCCTCTGCCCATATGGCCGTCAACACATGCTGGGGAACAGGATACTTTGGAGAGAGAATTAAACTGCATATTTATAGAAACCAACCAACTAAGTGCGTGGGTGGTTAAACATCTCCCTTTCCATCGGTGACACAGTTTTACTTGTTAAAGCTTGTACTGTATTCCCCCTGCTGTCTGGGTATAGGTCACACAGGTGTTGATTATTAAGGTAGATATCAAATATGCAGATTTTAATCATGTTGATTAAAATCTGCATATTAAGAATTACTGTAATGGCGGGGAAACCAAGTGTGGCAAATTGAGGAGTGGGTTGAAATCACCTCAGATGCATATTTTTAGCATTAATAAAGAAATAATATTACAGTGGCAATGATGACTCTGAGCCCAAAACTGCTCAGGGCCTTTTTTTTTCTGCAAATTGTTTAATTTCAATTTTTTTTACCAGATTGCTCTGTGAAGTTGACATAATTTGATTAACTTTCTAAGGCAAAAGAAGAAATCGTCTATTGAACATTGAATAACTCAAAACTTTTACACTCCACATGTGACCTACCAGACAGTGAAACTAATGACCTGCAGCCAGGAGCGGCAGTCTGTCATGACATAATCAGCTTAGCCGCACTTTAATTTGAAAAAATATTGAAAGCAATGAGAAAGTAATACAAGATGAAGCACTTTGGCTGGCTCGCCAAGAAATAAAAGGTTCATTAATCCTGATGTAATTGTGACTGTTCATCCTTTAACTTAATGTTAGCTGCATCCCAAAGGCGTGAAGAACAAAGAAATCTTTAAGGATGCGCGGTGCAGTCGTGGATCCCAGCATGAGCTCATCTCTAATTTGCATGTGATTGTACTACACAGGAATATCATGGCATAACATTAATTCCCCTCTACAGTGCAGTGCTCCAGATTCCGATTCTATGTCTCTTTAATTGTTTACCATTTATCCTCCCCATTCTGTTTGAATACACATGCAGAGAAAAAACACTTGTAATCCCAAGGATGCATACAGTGAGAGAGTTTGGATAAAAAACAGAATCGGCTTAAACTGGTTGACACTCAAAAAGGAGTTAGCCTCGTTTTTCCCTCGATTCAAAGGGTTTTGAAAGGCGAAGATGTGAAACTTTTACTTACAGTAAGTCAACCTCAACGTGACCAAGCTCCACCCTTGGAGTCTTATGTTGTTAAAATGTATACAATTTCCAAAAGGTGTTTTTGAAAATATAAATTTAAAATGCCATGATGTCCATCCATCCATCTTCAACCACTTATCCGGGGTCTGGTCGCTCCAGCAGGGGACCACAAACTTACCTTTCCTTGGCCACATCTACCAGCTCTGACTGGGGGATCCCAAGGCGTTCCCAGGCCAGTGCAGAGATATAATCTCTCCACCTACTCCTCGGTCTTCCCCGGGCACTCTTCCGAACGGGACATGCCTGGAACACCTCCCGAGGGAGGCATCCATGGGGCATCCTTACCAGATGCCCAAACCACCTCAACTGGCTCCCTTCAATGCAAAGGAGCAGCGGCTCTACTCCAAGCTCCTCGCGAATGGCTTCTCACCCTATCTCTAAGGGAGACGCCAGCCACTCTCCTGAGGAATTTCGATTCGGCCGCTCGTACCTGTGACCTAGTTGTTTTGGTTATGACCCCTCCTTCACGACCGTAGGAATGAAGATTGACCAGTAGATCGAGAGTTTTGCCTTTCGGCTCAGCTCTCTTTTTGTCACAACGGTGCGGTAAAACGAGTGCACTACAGCCCCCGCTGCTCCGATTCTCCAGCCAAGCTCACACTCCACCTTCCCTTCACTCGTGAACAAGACCCCGAGGTACTTGAACTTTTTCACTTGGGTTATGGACACATTCCCTACCTCCTCCAGATGCACTACACGCTTGAGTTTACTGGGTCTGTCCTGAGTCTTCCCCCATCCTCTGACCCAGCTCACTACCAGATGGTGATCATTTGACAGCTCTGGCCCTCTCTTTACCAGAGTGTCCAGAACATGCGGTCTCAGATCAGACGATACAATTTTAAAATTGATCTTTGACCTAGGGTGCTCTGGTACCACGTACACTTATGAACATCCTGATGTTTGAACATGGTGTTTATTATGGACAATCCGTGACTGTCACAGAGGTCCAATAACAAACGACCTCTCTGGTTCAGATCAGGGAGGCCATTCCTCCCAATCACGCCTCTCCAGTTATCTCCATCGTCGCCCACGAGCACGTTTGAAGTAGAGGTAAGCCCCACCAGATCCAACTGATAACGCTCCACCTCTCGCACAAGCTCCGGTTCCTTACCCCCCAAAGAGGTTACGTTCCACGTCCCCAGAGCCAGCATCTGCTTCCCAGGTCTGTTCCGTCTAGACCCCCCACTGTCACTGCCACCCTTGTAGCAGCGCACCCGACCCCATCGGTTTCCTCCACAGGTGGTGAGCCCATGGGGGTTAGAATCTTGTGATGCCGCGTCACTCCTTCGGGCTATGCCTGGCCGGGCTCCACGGCAAGCCCGGCCACCAGACGCTCGCTGGGCCTGGCTCCAAATGGGGGCCCCGGGCTTCCTCTGGGCCGGGTAGCTTCTTTCCTCTTTTTCATAGGGTCTTTTGGTGCAAAGATGTGTTTTTCCTTAAATGTTTTCCTAGCAAAGGTCACACCCTCGTGATTTAAAAAAACAACATGCATCTGTTTCACTTAAATACTTTTTTACTTTTTTAAAGTAAGACTCTTTAGACAGATGTTATTAAGCAGCCTTTACCATAATGCATGGGCTGTATTAATGCATGTCGTGGCGCCCATTGGCAATTGTGGGAGACTGTAGTCTTTAATCTTTACTCTCTGACACAGAGTATGCCCCATATCTGTATATTTAAAACAAATAAACTAAAAATGTGAGGTTGACTTGGTTTCAACATCTTTCTCCATTTTCAGTCCTGGCTTTTAAATATGTCTTTCTTCAATTTGCTTTTAAATTAACATCCAAGATTTTAGTTGCATAGTTTTATTACATTGTGACGGTACTGAAATATCCACCCCAGAACAGAATTGGCACATTGTGAACATGAATATAAATACAGATTTTGTTATTGTCGCTATTGTAAAATAGTACAGGTGTTCAGGTGTGCAGCTGTTCCATTGACAACAAAAACATTAGCCAGTCTTCTATGTGTAGGTGTGTTTGTTATAATAACACAGATTAGTCTGTTTGACCTAAATTCATTTCATGTTAAATTGACTGAGCAATTTGAATTCTATTTTAGGATGTTTTTTTCTCTGTGGAGCAGAGTCAGTTAACAGCAGGCTTAAGATCAGTTAATTATTGCTGCTCTGATCACTGTCACATAGTGTAGGGCATCTACCACCCAAGGTATCTGATGACATTTAGTTCAGTGAAAGATTTATGAACCGAGACAGACACCATTGGAAAGGAAAGACAGGAGGAATTTAAATAAATCTGGAACTGATTTGCAAAAGTTATGTGACCAGTTTGTTCTATGTGGTGGAAAATAATCATTTAACCTCCCTGTGAGCAATAACCGTGACGTCTAAACTGTAAAATGTCTTTGGGCATCTATTGAACAGAGATTTAGAGTATAATTCAGCTGAATCCATTGTGCTTTCTCCCTCCACAGATGGTCCGCAGGCCTAACACGTAAAATGTTTAACAGACTATTCACAATACTGTCTTCAATGCAATGCAAGTTATATCTAAAAAAAGTCTGTGGTTGACAGAAAATTGGATGAAACTCTCCTTGTTGTGGTTTTTATACTTCTGTGTGCAAAAAATCCAGTGCCGACACCTCAACAAAAACTGCTCCAGCGGAGCTGCACAGCGTCCAACATAAGAGCGCTGGAGTCAAATCAGGCTCCTCCTAAAGTGCAAATGTGTGTAGCTGTGTCACCCTGTGATGCTGAAACGACGCTCTCCAACAGGCTTTACTGATTGGATGCATGTTTGAAAAGAAAAGTGCCTTCGTGACTCTCATTTGGTTTGTAGATCCGGATACTTTATGACTTTTTTGGGTTTCGGAGACAAATCTAGATTTCATTTGAGGTGCATGGGAAGAAAAAAGAAGTGAAAACCATGATGAATTTGAATTAAGTAAGAACCTGCTTCGTCTCATTTTTTAAGGTCATTTGAAATGTACAACTGACCAATGTTGTCATATAGGACAGTTTGTCTTTGTTTGCTTTTTAATGAATCTATGCTAGGGTTGACCCCTTATCTTCCAATGACCATATTTCACTGATACAAGGCAATACATAAATGATTAAGTATGTCATAGAGTTGCCAGACTACTGTATTCCATGAAACAACACTCTCATGGGTTTAATTCAAAGAATCCAGACAGTCACTAATTGGTTTCCTTATAGACGGGCATTAAAATGCTCTGTGACCTTGCTTGACAGAGCCTTAATATCAATGTTACCCTTGCTTGCCCATAATACTATCATTTTCTTTATAATCCTGTCTGGCTTTTTGGAGATAACTGCACCTTTAGGGACTGAGCACATCTGTCAATTCACATCAAAGAAGGATGTCCGAGACATTCAAACACCTCGTCTGTCAATAACATTAGACATTTCTGATCATCATTATCTGCTGTGTCTTTGTTCTATGGGCGAATGTGTCCGGAATGCTTCAAAGGCACGTTAATCAAGGCTCCGTGTGAAGATGCCGGGAGACCAATTACACTTGTGCGTGTTGCACTTCAGCGCTATCATTTCCCCTGGAACCTGCTGCTCAAGCATGGTTATTGCACAGAACTCCTCTCCATTCCCATGAAACAGTTGACCTTGACAAATAGGTGAATGCAGATAGGAAGGGGTAACATTAAAAACAGCACGAGAGTATTTCAGTTCCTTTGCAAAGCAACGGCATCGGTTATGTGTGAGCTACATTGGTCTGCATTTTAATGAACCGCAGAGAGCGCGGTTTTGTTGCTCAAAGTACATATGAATGTGACTTTGAATTCTGAGGGCCATTGGAAACTCCTGCTCATATTTGTAATGATTTAACCTGGACTTGAAAGTTGTCAATGGCTGTACTTTACTGTTCCACCACATCCCTCGGCCTCCTTGTGTTTCAAGAAGCCCTAAAATAACGGCCCAAGGTCGCTTTAAACATCTGGAGATGGTGGGGAGCAGGTGTAGCTTGTACAAGGAGCTCTCCAGCTGCTTGTCGTTTTGCTGTAAGGTGGATTGAAGAACACAGGAAACGACATTGGAGGCATCGTAGCAAACTGTCCTCACAAAGTCACGGCCTCGTTGCAATCATCGTCCGCCCATCCTTCAATCTGCCCCGTAAATTAACATAACTCCGGATTTCGGGGGAAAGGCCCAAGCATGCCCCCTCCAGACCGCCGACCTGGAAGGGGCCAGCTAAGGGGTACTGATCACACCGGGACAAACTTGATTTGGCCAGAAGGAGCCTCTTGTGACTGATGATTCCACCATGTGTCCTCAGCCCCGGCAATCTGGCCCAGCTCTACTGCCGAGCAACCGCTTGTGTGTGGGTGTGCATGTGTGTGCGCCCGACTGTGACGAGGGATACAATTTCTTGTGCGCAAGTGAGGATATTTAGGACGCAGGGAGTCGACGTGCGTGCAGGTGTGTGGAAGCGTTTTCACTCGATCCCCGCGTTGTTAAAGAAAGTTCAAAATGACAACGGGTTCCCCTTCTGGTTTCTCGACTGTGGCAGCAATCAGCGCTGAAAAGTGCCATCCACGCCTCGGCGCCCCAGCCAGAAGCTTTCCACACTGCTTCTTCTACTACTTCCTCTTTTTTTTTTTGTTCCTTAAATGTCATCTCTCATTGGGATCATGTCCCATGGGGCTCCTTCAGGCTAACAAACATCGAAAGTAGCGCTGCTCTGTCTCTATTGCAGCATAGTGTGGATACATTCCTGCTCTTCATGGCTAGGGTTGATAATAGAGTGTAGACCAAAAGATGTAAGCATCTCATGGGCAAAAAAAATAATTCTAAAAATGAAATAAAGAGCACGATTGATGCGGTCTCTATAAGCATGGATGCCAATTTAACAACTTTTCTAACCTGCCAATTGAGTAACATTCACAGTGGTAAAGTGCATCGACTTTAAACACAAAGAAAGTACAAATTATCTCTGCGGAAAAAATGGAAGTGAAATTATAAAATGAGACATTGGGTCAAACAATCTTGAAAATAATGCCTGCCCCGGGCTCAAACACCATGCATCCACAGAGAGGGACAGAGGTCAAAGTTGGAATAATAACCCAAGGGGGGGACTGATGGACACGTGGTGTGTATAAATTAGGGTTGACAAATCTAATTGACATGCGAGCTACCATGGCTCACATTTCTGCAGATCCTTTGAAAGTCTCATGGCAGTCCTCTGCTATTTTGTGTGCCCCACGCGTCTCCTCACTGTGTGGAAACCTAAAGCGCACGCAGACACACGGCAACCGTAATGACATAAATGGCATGTAATGGTGATGACACAGAGCCATAGGAGGGGGGGAGGTGAATGAATCACTGATGTAATGTTTCCTCTGAAAGCGCTGTTGGGGTTGCACATGAAGCCAATGAAAGAGGCTCCATCTGCTGTTTGGTCACGTGAACTGTGCCTAATTTTGTGTTGTGACGCGGCTGACTCACCTCAGCCGCCTGCCCGCTAACCGAAAAGGGGACAGCCGGCAACTCGGCAATGACGCTGAGGCAGGATAATGTATGCCTTTTTTTTTTTAAATTATGGATACACCAAGCAAGTGAAGGCCAATATGTGTTTTATGCCACGCTCCACTCCATTTATTTTTGCCGGGGTTATGACTTGATTGGTGGCGCTTCTGCTGATGATGGGCTCTCTGATCTATCAGTTGATGTCGGGCGGGACGATCAATTAAGGCGCTTGGCCAGGACGGACATGACGTGCGTACTGTTGTTTACGACTGACACGTGCACTCCAGTTAGCTTCCCGAGGAACGGGCCGGGTCGCCTCTCGCTGTGATTACTCTCGGCCAGGCAGTGTAACAATGGTGCAGCCGCTAAAACTGGCGGTGTGTTGCTATTTCCAGCTTCATTAAGAGAAATGGACTACTTTTCATCCGACGATGGGAATTACAGTGTCCGTAAACTGTGAGGCAAACCTTAAACGTTGGCTTAGCTTTATGATCTCCCTTTTATAACCTCGTATAAGTTGGGGGAACATGGAATTTCTCCGAGATGGATTGAGATGTATATGCTATCCATTCCCCTGGAAGCCATCACCAGCAATTTCCTGCCTCTTTCATCATCCTAAATGCACCTAAATGGTTTAGGAGGGGGCGAGGTGGGGTTGGGCAGCAATAACCGCAACTTTGTGTCAGCAGGGGAATTTGGAATCTTTGATGCTTTCCCCTGGCATGAAATGTATTTACAAATACCTTAGTGGGAGCCAATAAAAGGTTTAATATTTAATTAGGCCTAAGGGCATCTCCCGATAACGGGCACATTTCTGATCAATGGTAGGATAAAGAAGTCTTTCCTCACTGTCAGTCTGTGTGTGGAGAACGTCTGCGTCCTCCTTTTTAGATGTTTCTCTGGTTACGTACACGCAGGCTGCACTTGGAGGAGCATCTCACGGAATGCTGAGCAGCCCCTGAGAACCACTGGATTCATGTTTGTGTTATAAAGGCTTCTGACTTCACATGATTACCATGAATGATGAATGCAGAACAACGATGAAAAATGTATCTAGGCTCTCTTTGCGCCAACGCCGATTCAACTTTGATGGTCCCCGTGGGGATACCAGCCCTGTCGTCGTGCGACGGGAGATGGGGTTGTCTAATCGATAGTCTGAACTCGTCGCCGTGGGGGTTTGTGGATGACCCCCCCCTCCCTTTTTGGCTAACCATCATTTTGTGATAACAGAAAGAGGTCAGACGTGAAGGCCTGCTGGTGACCTAAAATGAGGAGCCTACATTTCCTAAGTGTGGGCCAGCGATCTAAACATTACAATGAATGTGGAGTTTTTGTCGAATTTTAGGGAATTATGAAATGGTGTGCGGTGGAAAGTGCATATGTTATCTTTATTGCTAACATGTCTTGTCAAAGAGCCGGCTCATTTCTATTCTATTGTAATTAATTAATGACCTATAATATACCATTTGGAAATGGAAAATGCAAACCATCTTCTCCGATATGAAAAAAACAATAACAACAGATCTGCAGGCTAACAAACCTCCTAACTGCTAATGTGTGTACCCAGTGGACACCTAAGCTCTATTCAAATACGACGCAATCTCATCCAATGGCCACAAACGTCTGGGGGACTTAATACAACAGCTGAAATCTTCCAAGTTTTTCAAAAATGTTTCAAATGACATTGCGTCAGATCATTTGGAAATTGTTAACATGTCTCTGCTTTCAGTTGTCTCCCCGCAGGCCCTGAAAAACTGCAGTGATCAAGGCACTCCTAAAATATATATCGGGCCAAACACATCACTGATGAACACTTACAGGCCCATATCAAACCTCGCGTTTTGAAGTAGAATCGTTATAAAGGCTGCTTTTCAACTGCTGAATCCTAATTCTTTTGTCACTAAACAAGTTTTGACGCCATCCAATCGGGCTTTAGATGTGGTTCCGCCCCGTAGCACTGAGACTGCTCTTGGTGGAACTCTTGACTGTGTCTTGTCTTCAATGTCATTCACTTAAACACAGTGTACCATTAGATCTCGGTGCTAGATGCTCTCACACGCTTGACCGCAACACTTTACTAAATCGACTGGAAAACTGGGAGGACTTTCTAGTACATTGAACTGGTTTTAATCTGATTTAAAGGATGTGGTCTTTGGGTATTCACAAAAGCAGAGCTGATGCATTTGACAGGCTTTGTTCATCTGCATGCTTCCACTGGCTCAGCATGTGAAAAAAAAAAAAACTGATCGATTACCATCATTCTGAAGATGACACACACATTTACATAACCATCTCACCAGGGGACTGTAGTCGAGTAACAGCACCGACTTAATGCATTTAAAAAAACATCGATTAGATGTGCCAGAATTTTTTCTTCAATAACAATTAGTTGTCTTTTGAGTCAAGGAGGAAGAATTAAAAATGCAGTTTTCAACTTCAATAAGTAGTGTTAAAAAACATAAACCAAGCCAGAAACCTTGGTGTATTAAAGCAATGACTAATTTGTTGTATAACCTCATGGAAGGTTTTAGTAAACTTAGCTACATAAGCGTTATATTCAAAGGTCTTCCAAAAGTAATGCATTTACTGAATTTAGGGAACAGTTAAAACTAAACATTGTAATGTTGCCTTCAGTTTTTTACATACATCTGGTTCAATCTCCCCAAAAACTGTTTTTAATGTATTATATAAACTGCTCTGAATTTCTTCAGATAAATTCAAATAAATACACTTGGCTTGACTGAATTTGCCATTGCAAACTTTTTCAATACATTCCTTTGATTCTTTAAGCCAAATAAAATGTGGACAAGTGGTTTTTCATTTGCTTTTTAGAGAGCTTCGGATACAAAGTGGTATCGTCCCCTGTTACATTTTGCCTTTACGTGTACTGTATATTCTTTTCTCAAACGGGCAGACTCATTAGCTGTCACTTTTTCCCGAAACAATCTATAAAAAAACATACATTTTGCAATCAAACTGTTTTTAAAACCGCAGCGCTTTCAAGCAATTACCTTTTTTGTTACTCCTTTAAATATAATGTATTGTAGCATTAGTTGGCGAACAGGCTAAATGTTTCTGATAAGTTTACCCTTTGCTCTTCCTAAACGTTTTGAGAAACTAATGAGACTAATTTGCAGGCCATGATGACAAAGCAGAGCAGCGAGCATCGTGGGGGGGGGGCCGAACCACCACTGTCTCATAAATTAGCACACCTGCTCTGTGGCGCTAAGGCCTTCACTGTAGCGCTATCAAAATACGCAAAGCTTAACAACGGCTGTCAAAGCTCAACACACTTGAGTTTGCTTTCTCTGCTGCAGGGTTTTTCAGAGAAACTTTTCTCTGAGTGCCCGCAAAAAAAAAGAAAAAAAAGAAAAAGCAGCCTGTCACACTTTCAGTCCCTATGACGGGATGAAACAGTCTTCTACTTTAGATTTAATCAGAGGGATCCAGTCTGTACTCTTGAGCCACATGGCAATGAAATGCATGCTGTGCTTCGGAGACTCTATTTTGCTTCCACTGAACGTCATAGAGCGCCGATACCTCCGGGACGAGGCACAAAACATTTAAGTGCCCAATTATAGTTGCTTCAAAGATGGATGCATTTAAAATTAATAACGGGGTGCATTGCATAATTCACGACGGTTGGTTATATAAGCGGCCCGAATATGCAGAGCAGACAGGGTATTGTCTCCTACCCAAATGGCAGCGGGGAGTGCCTGAAGGTCTGTCACATGACCACTTGTGTCCGTATGCACCTCTTTATCTCTGTTTTTGGTTTTGCACGTTAAATGTGTCGGAACATTTCTCCAATAGGATCACGTGCGATTGTTGAAGGCAGTGAACAGTCCCAAGTTGCTCCGGTGTCAGGGTCGGTTAAGTCTGCCGCCCTCCCTGAAGATTTCAACCTGCTCTGTTCTATCTCCTTGTTGCTTCACGTCAGCATCAAGGGTGCTCTGCCTGGTGCCTAACTGACTGAGGCAGGCCACAGCGTTTCCTTTAGAACCATTATATATATATATATAAAGAGATCCCGAGGCTCAACATATTATCGTCACTAACCTTCATTCCAGTTTTTTTGTCTCATACACGTGTTCGGATTCCAGCAATCTTCCAGTTATCTTTACATTTCTCTTTCAACTTGACTTTGTTGTTGAATGTCAAATGTGAACGTGAAATGTATTGTTGTATTGTGTCCCAATTAGAAAAAAGTAGTCTCCACGAGGGATGGTGTATGATAAAACTTGTTGTTGTGAGACTAGAATGATTTTTATTGAGAAAATTGTCTCCGTTTGGAAAAAATAAACTGAATTCAAAATGCAAAGTATCCTTGGGCAGTGTTCTCCGATGAGACCTTGAGAGCGAGGTCAAGTTGCTGGTTGGGCTTGCAAAGGATTTAATTAACCAACAGCGCAAACTCTAGAGAATTTACCAAAATAGCAATGAACATTGTCTAATAAGACGAGGGCTTTCAGGGTTAGTTCTGTTTTACGAATGGGATGTGGGTTCATGGTTCTCCTACTCGCCCCCAATAGCAATGCCAGTCATCTTCATTTGCATACCACAGGTTCCACGCAGCTAGTGCTTAACCAAAGCAATGGGACCTGACAGTTACCAACAGCACCAGGGACCTTAGGGTGCACGGTAAACTGACTGTTAGCGGCAAATGTTTCCATAGCCTGTCGCTGCAAAGATGAGAAGACTATATCAATATGTAACTTCCCCTCAATGCATAAAGACAAAGTCTTTCCTTAGGCGTGGTGCTTTGTTTGCGCTGTCCTTGTGTGTTAAGAACTCTACAAAGGAAACAATGTGCTCTGTATGTCTTTAATTAGCAGTATGCCTCCCAGTTGAAGGGCATTAAGTGTTTTTTTGTTTTGCAACAGTCAGCTTTTCCTTGTTTGTATTGCTGTAAACTGTCTCTCGTTATATAATATGTCTGTTAGACAAGTGTGTGTGTGTGTGTGTGTCTTCGTGCGTATGCGCACTCTTGCTGCTTCCGTTACTTTTAAAAGAGCCCTTAACTCTCACCCGAAACCTGCATTTAACTTGTGAACACCGTTGCTTTGACCAACTAAAAAGAGAAGAAAACATTAACAGGCTTTACAGACAGCTTAGGTCTCGCCCAAATCCATCCTGGGACGGCACGTAAGCTCCCGTCTACGGCGAAAGGTAAGAAAGAGGCTTGATTTTTTTTTTGACTAAGGATTACAGAATGGATGGAAAAAAAGACAGAAGGAGCGTGCTCTACTTATTTTTTTTTTTTTTCTTCTGTGAATCGCATGAATGTTCTCTGTGGTGTGATAGAACTGTGAGATCAAGGAACATGCAAAGAAATGATGAGAAGGCCAGCTTTTGAGACAGTTTCTGGATTATCACTTGAATATTATTTTCAACGGTTTGGCCATGATTCCTATGTGCAAAAGTACACGTTGCCAAAAAGAGATCCTTGAAGATGGAGGCAAACGGTAAAAATCTAAACCAATGTGTCCCAGGGCGCCACGTCGGACATAAATGAAGTGATGCTCTCTGATCTCGGCAATTACTTTGATGACTACAACGTTGGGGGAAAAAAGCAACATCCAAACCTATAAAAAAAAAAAAAGTCGAGACACGTAAAAGGTATTTTGATGAGACAGGAATTATCTTTGAAGTGATAACCGAACTGAAATCCTGCAGCTGCATTAATGCCATTGGGTGTCATCGACTCTGCACACACCGACATCACCAAAGCAGCCGCAGAAAACAGCGCGTCTTCACATTCAAGTCGCTGGAGCAAGAAAATGTGTTGGTGTTTTTATTTGCCAGCAACTTAGTGTTACAGTACCATAGCGTTAGAGGACTTGGGACAGAGACAATGGGGTCCATTTATGCACCAATTTGTCCCTGGAGTCGGTCGAGCCATTTCCATAAGGCAACACAACAGTTAATGTAAAATAGTATGAAACCTCACATAGTTCAGCTCATGTTGAATTAGTCTGCAAAATATCTGCTTAATAGATTTTTTTTAAATGGAAATAAAAAAAAAATTTAAGTCTGTTATTTGTGTTTTGTGCATACTGTGCTTGCATATTCATATATTGCAGTATATTCTCGTGCAACTGCATGAGTTAAGCTAAACGCGGGATGTTTTTGCAGTTGTCAGTTGTCACTGCTCACTGCTGGATTGTAAGTGGACTCTCCTTTCATTGTCCTAACATTCATGCCACAGCAGCACTGCTATTCCCTCACACCACATGTTTGAAGAAATGAGATGTCCTCTTTCTCTTGTGTGTTCAAGCTTTTCAAAGTGTATATGTTTTTTTTGTAAGTACAGTCCCAGCATCCCCAGTGCAAACCTCAGCAAATCCCTGCTGGTTCCCTGAAACACCCCAGAAACCCCTTCCTCCTCCCAGAAGCTGACTGTGATTCCAATTATGAAGAAATATGTACAGGAGACTGTCACGGGTCCCAAGGAAATTTGGTTTTAATTAATCTCGGGGAGAAATTGTCAGCTCGGGCGTCAGGATACTCATTGGGGCTCCATGGAGTAGATCCAATTTTCTTTCTCAATAGGCATTAAATTAGCAAGAACATTCCCACCTTTGTCACCCTGGCATGCATAACAAATGAAACACATTTGGCTACACGGCACAACGGATCGCTAATAAATGACTCGCCGCCCTAGTGAGGTACAGGGAGGCTGCAGCAGGTGAATTGCGTTTGCCAGAACCTCATCACACCTGCGAGAGTTAAAGAAAGGGGAAACGTGTGCGACGAGGCAGATTTGCGACGTCGCGAGCGAGCAATCATTCCTGGAGAGTTTTTTTTTTGAGAACATGGGAGAGTGGAACGTGTCCAAATGCTTCCTTTGAGATGAGAATAATCTACCTCGGCCCTTTCCAAAAGCGACCAGACCCTGCCAGGCTGGAGCGGTGATGTTTTGCTTTCATCTCGCGCCGGATAGAAATGCAAGTATGCGTGTTCCCGGTGTCTCATTAGGAGGAAGTCTTTGCAAACCAATCGTCGTCACCTTTTGAGAGTTTGTTCAGAACCTAACGAGTCTTCTGCGTTCCAAAAACAAAGGCCCACTCCACCTTGACATCATTAACGCAGGGAAACTTTGCATTTCTTTTGTGTTCAGTGGTTTGATTGTTATCAAAGTTTGTAGAACAGATCAATGAGAGTCTATATTAAAGTACTCCTGCTGAATTAAAACCCGTCTGGAAAAAAACCCGCATATACAGATAAAAAGGATGCTTGTTCGTTTACTTTTTGGGAACAAATTAACATGTTTCCAATCCAAAAAAAAAAAAAAAAAAAAAACATGACACGGCACAAAGGGAGTGTGACATTTTTATTGAGACGAACGGGCCTCGACTCTGACTGTGACCTCCAGCACCGAGGAGCTCACTCGTGATTTATTACATTGCTCCTGCATGCCTCGCCCTGACCGGCGATGTGCTTCTATCGCTGTTCGACTTGCCACATCAGTGTCTGACTCCCATCCGTCCACTCGCTCCATGCTCTACGTGCACGGCGCCGTACGGGGCAGGTTATTAGAAAAGGGGGTGTCTGGGGGCTTTCGGGAAGCTGTCTTGGTAAGCAAAATACAATTGGCACTGCTAATGATGGAGTCATCAACCCGCCTGAACCTTAAGCATCGGTGCTTTGATGAGAGAGGATGAGTGAAAGTGACGCTCACTAACGGCCTGCGACGTTTTCTGTGTGAAAAGGAAAGCGCGGCGAAGTGGGTCGCGTCGACCAGAAAACGCACGCGGCGATTGGGATCGCATCGAGATGTACTGCATCGCTGTCGGTGCATCAAATTTGGCTCCCGACTGCCATTCATAGCGTCTCGTTGAACGCACCGGTAATGATGAGCAGCCCCCCCCCCCCCCCCCCCCGTCTTAACCTCTGCCTGTCATCACTTACCTCTGTGCGGCATTTTAATTGACTGGGGCCTCCGCAGCCTCCCGATCCAGCTGTTTCTCTGCCACGACCAGCAGCCACACTCGTGCTCCTCACTAATTACCGCCGCTGTCTGCGCTGATCTGTGACCCAGCTGGGCGTTCGCCTCACCTCTCCCATTTACGGCACTTCTCAACACCCTCCTTTATTTCCATACATCAGGACAAAAAAAAAAAACTCTTGAGGCGAACCAAAGGATTTGACCCAAAAAATGATGCCCTTCCATGAGGCTCCCCGAGACTAATGACTGTTAAAAAGCAATCAAGTGGTATCAGCAGTCCGAGCGATAGATCTCCCATTTTTTATTGCCAATGCCCGGTCACGGCACCTCTGCAGTTTAAATTACTGCCCTGTAAATCACCTGAAGTACTTTAGTATTGGAAAGCAGCAGATTTAAGATGCCGGTGCATGTGCTAAGTGGACAGTATACCGATATTGGTGGAGGCCTTCATTTGAGGCATTAACTCCTGCTATTCGTCAGGGGGTCAGTCCACCTCGAGCCGGCACTGCATTCTGGGAAGTTCGCAGGCGAAACAAACTGACTCGCACATGAAATGCTTATTCTGTATTTCCCTGAAGCCAATGTAGTTTCGCACTAAAGTACCAGTCAAAAGTGTGAACACGCCTTCTCATTCCAAACCTTTTTGCAGTGCATCGTGTTGCCTGTAAACTCGGTGATGACTTGATTTGAATGCAACGCGTGTTTTCACAAAGGAGTCGCATTTGTCAAGATTAGGGTTGTTGAGAACTAATATTTTGGCAGAGAAAACTGTAACGTTGTGTCCACAGTGTTCAGTTTACTCGCAGCTCTTCGTGGCCCTATCTTTAGATGTCACTGTCCTCTGCTGGTTCTCCGGCTGTATTACACACACAGTGAAGAGATCAATTTAGAGAAAAGTTGAAGGCTGTTTTTTATTTTTTTTGAAAATTGTGCTAAAACTGGTTGTATTCTGCCAACAAGCTGATGGGGACAAGTAACTCCCATTGTGTTGGATTTCAAGCTTGGGACCATTAACATGCTTAACGCTTTGTGATTATAGATGGTGTTGTTGTTCACAAGTCTCTGTTCTATTTTCCAGGGCATAAGACTTCGTCATTCCCTCATTCACCATCTTATTTTTCTTTCTGTGGCAGAAATCGCATGAAACTTAATGGAGTTTTTTTGGTTCCATTCAGATTGATTTCTTAGCACAAATATAAGGTCATAACCACCCCAAATGTTTGTAAGAAATGTTGTCACTGTGGGTCGTACCTTTTTATTACGTTGTTTGCCTTGGTGTTGGTTATTTATTTGAGATACCAAGCAGGGAAAACCAAATGCGTACTCTTACGTTGTGTTTAGGCCCCAAGATACCTTTTGCAGTTACAACTGCTAGTGAATGCCCCTTCTGGTGTATATACAGTTAAAGAAATGAAGCACAAAATCTGCTGTGTGAAGGAGAAATGATCCCTCTTTCACCCCCACACACACACATTCCCACTCTACTGCTACAGCCCCAGAGCTGTAACTCTGATCCTGCTTTATTGGGTCAGCAGAGTCCCGCAGGATGGACCTCCATTCCCTCCCAGCTCAATTAAGAAGTAAACTTTCTATCCTTTTCCGTATTTCCAGTTTTCAAAAGCTGTTTTTTAATTATAATTTGATATCAGATAGCAGTACCGTGTGTCACACAAACTAATATGTACACATTTTCACCGTGCCTTATCTTCTACTTACACAACCTCAAAGATCAGAGAATGAGCATTCTATGTTGAAATGAATTGTGCTTATTTTCCCAAAGGCATTGTGTGATTGGCAATATATGTTGGCTATTCAATTCCAGTCCAAATTATAGAATGTCAAAATTTCTTGAAAGAAACTGAAAAAAATGAATGCTTCGTAAAGATGTTTTTTACACTTAACCTAAAATCATGGGAACAAATAGCCGCCAACATAACCCAACTCTTAATATTTGCAATGCTCCCTAATTCCCATGTTGGCTTTGTCTGAAAACAATATTTGTCCTTTGGATGGAAATCTGGTGAATCAACTTTAGCAAATCTGTTCATCTTAAATCGCTATGGTAACTTTTTGTTTGTGAGGAAAACGTGGTTTGGGTGAAAGTAAGTAGTTGTTTAACGTGGGGCGGGGGGGCCGCTGTGTGTTCATATGGGACTCATCAGAGTGAGAAATATATATATATTTTTTGTAATTAATCGAGAGACACAGGAACATAAAGCGAACGAGTGACCAGAAGTTGCAGTTATTTTCTTAGAGGGGAGGGGGAGAATATTAACTGCTTGCATAGCTCCCTGCTAATGACTCCCACTGTGCAAAGGCAAGGATTACCATTAAGCCTGAGTCACATCTTCTCACATGATCCTCTATCCTGCCCCAGGTTCATTCACACACAGGCACTGACATGAGCACGCACAGCCTGCTGGCGGGGGGTGAGTGGGGGGTGAGTGGGGATGGCGTGGCGGTCGGATGAGGGCTGGTCACGGGACGAACAGAAGGGATGTGCACATGAGTAATGCAGTGGATTTCGTAACAGTAGACCGACATGTGAGCGCTTGAGATGTTTATTTCTTTCAAATGCACCACATGACGTGATCACCGACGTTTAGTCTCCATTGGTCCAAATAATTGATCATTAGAACTGTTAAAGTTCAACCCTCTACTCTTTTAAAAAGGAATGGTGGAAAACTAGACGTAGTTTCCTGGCAAATAGCGTTTAAATGATCATAATACCAATGCAAGCTAATGAGTCTTCTGCTAAATCTCAAGAGGAACATGGGAACCGCAGTAACATAAGGAATGTGGCTGCATTGTTCGAGTACTTCATGAGAATGAGCTTAGCGCGAGCTTTGTGTAATCCTCGCCGTCACGCCCCAATTATGAAACGATACATGCAACCGGAATAATGATAGGCAACGTGAAACACTTGTGACTTGGTCCGGAATCTTTGCCTTTCATTGTGAAAGATCACATTGGATAAAGATTGCCTTAGTCCTGCAAAACTGCTGTTTTGTTATGATGGGTTTTTTTTTTTTTTTATATGCCGGAGGGGTACATTTAAATATAAAGTTTACAAGCAAATGATTCATCTGGACACTATCTGCTTCATTCCATTTGTCCAAGACAAGTGATTTATATCTTTGTATGTATTGTATTTATTACAATTGATACTTGTGCGTCATTGTGTATGACGCATTATACTGTGGTAATTTCTTCAATATGTTTTTCATCCTGTGGCTCACAACCTAAGGGGCCGGTCACAAGATGGATGGAAGGAGTTGTGAGTAAATTAGGAAAAAGAAAAGTTCTGCTTCATATTCCGAGACTGAGTGAACCGTTATTTCGTCAATCCAAATACCATCACTCTAAAGTGAAACTTTTAACACCCCATAGACATATGGAACATGGCCCCGTCCAAACACCATTTAAGTCCGAAAAGGAATGGGAACCTTTGGTTCAATGCCTTTGTTCACTGCATTGTTGTTGAGCTGCCAGTAGGGAGGCTATTTCTAAGTGGCTCTTCTATCTTCTGTAAGGATCCTTCTTCATCGGCTGCCTCACTCCTTACCGAAAAGTCTGGTTTTGAAGTTTAAGCACTGTTGTGTTTTTCCTCTCCACCGCCGTCATCTGAGGGGTGGACTTGTGAGGCCTCGGTTTGATAATTAGCGCGCGGTGTCCTCACTTCAACCCGGTGTGAAGGATGAAAAGTGCGAAAGAAGAAAAAAAAAAAAAAAAAAAAACATCCTCGCTGATCTTGCCCCAGATAAAAGGCTCACTGCGGTCGGCTTGAGGTTTTGTCGTCAATAGCAGCCAATCATGGGAAGACACACAACATATTTTCCAAAATAACACAGATTGTCACATCTGAGCATTGTTTTCAAAGGTGAGGAATGGACAATGAAGTCTGGAATGGGATGAGTAGAGTTTGTCAGGCATGAAGGGTCTAATGATGCAATCACGTCATGTTGGAGTTGACATAATTGCTGGTTCAAATTTGAGAGATTGGAGGATCCATTGCCGGAGTTCATCAAATACTAGGGACTAAAAGTCAGCATCAAAGATGATCCATTTCTTAACATTACATTTTCTAACTTAATGGAAGTGGAATAAAAAAAATCTGTGTGCCCTGTGAACATTTGGAAATGTTAAATGGCTTTAAAAATGTGCCTGCTTTGAAAACTATTATATATATTCCCAATAGAAAAAAATATATTTAAAAAGCTATATTTTATATAACATTTACGTAACATCTTTTCATTGTTGCACAGTTCTACAAGATGGCTTTTGTGGAGTGAATGCCCTCATGGCTGCACGTCTCACATGCTCATGGCAGCACAAGCAGCCCCGAGGTGAAGGAAAGGAGGACGTGTCGGAGAGAAAGAAAGGACTTCTGAAGTCAAATGACCTAAGTTCACCCGAAATAAACCTCAGACTTTTCTAAATTGGACCTGCATGGGAGTTTTATGGCTCTGGGGTACAAATCACATCAAAGTGGCCCATTTATGGCTATTGTTCAATTGTGGAGAAATAAAAATGATAAAGGATACTACTACTTCATCATAACAAACTCCCTCCCTGATTTAATTTAGACAACATTTAAGCAACTTTTAAAAGTCCAGTGAGTTTTTAGAAGAATAACACTGATCACCAGGGGCCAGACTACCTTGTGTGAGGGCATCACGCGGAGGGAAATCTGGTCATGCGCTAAGCTGGTATTTAAGGATCACAATTCACTGGTTTGGGGGGAGTGCAATCAGAGGCCTGGGTGCTTTGGAGGGGACGTTTAATGAATGTTAAAGAGCATACTTGCACTTAGGTGAAACTGAATCGGCCGTGCGTAAATTCTGACCACCGTTTGTTGGGGACGAGAAAATGTGGCGCTGCTGTTGTTTGGTGCTCGTGGGCGCGGTGCTCGTCGGCGCCCAGTTCCCCAGAGAGTGCGTGACACCCGAAGGACTCCGGACCGGACGGTGCTGTCCGTCGCCCCCTGGGCTCACCGACGACCCGTGCGGCGCCAGCGCGGGGCGCGGCCAGTGCGTGTCCGTCGCGGTGGACGCGCGCCCCCACGGTCCCCAGTACCCGCACGACGGACGCGACGACCGCGAACAGTGGCCGGTGCGTTACTTCAACCGCACGTGTCAGTGCAGCGGCAACTTCAGCGGCTACAACTGCGGACGCTGCAGGCACGGGTGGACGGGGGCCAGCTGCGACCAGCGCGTCCCTGTTGGTGAGTGCGCGAGGCGTGGGCAAATCACCTTTTTAATAACGCGTTGGTATACTGACTGTAACTCAAGTTGTGGGAGAGCACAATGGGAGCACAGTGAACGGCTTTGGAGTCATTTATTGCCGATTTGCAAAGCGAGGGAGGTTTATTTTTACCATAATCAATCGCCATTATTGCCCTATAAAACTAGCTGAATATATTCTGAAAAGCAGAAAAGGGCATTTGATTGAAAAAAAAAACATGGAATTGCTGGGAGCTTGCACGCATTTCTATACTTCTTTCCTCACTCATTAAAAACGGATCCCCAATTAACGCATGACCAGCTGAGTTAATCCACTTTCCCTTTCTCCATAATCCCCCCCCCCTCCCAGTAAGAAGAAACGTGATGCAGCTCAGCGCGGATGAGAAGCGGGCGTTCGTGAGCGCGCTGGACCAGGCCAAGCGCACCGTGCACCCCGACCTGGTGATCGCCACGCGGCGCTACGCCGAGATCTTCGGGCCCGACGGGAACACCGTGCAGTTCGAGAACGTCACCATCTACAATTACTTCGTGTGGACCCACTACTTCTCGGTCAGCAAGACGTTCCTGGGTGCCGGGCAGGCCAGTTTCGGGGGGGTGGACTTCTCCCACGAGGGGCCCGGTTTCGTCACGTGGCACCGGTTCCACCTGTTGCAGCTGGAGCGCGACATGCAGGTACGAGACGGTGGAGTGATGTGGGCGTATAGTTGCAACCAGGACGCACTGCATCAACTTAATGATTTAACACACCTGTGACTTTTTGTTGTGACATGTTTACCTTTTTATAGAACTGACATTTTTACTTTTTTTGCAATTGACAAAAAAAAGGTTGTGGGAAACGCAATCTCCGTGGGAAATCTTTTCTATCCAGAAAGTTTTCTTTAGTCACTAAATCAATCATCTTTTTTCTAATCGTTTTGCTGCATGCTACTTTAATACATTTTTCCATTTTGTCAACACATTGTATTCCTTATAGTTGAATTATCAAACAGCTGTAAATTGATTTCTAAAAAACGATTTTCAAAAGAAGCAATATTCAGGTGTATCGGTGCATTGTTAACAGACGTTGTCATCAACAGCCTTAGTGTGTACCTTGTCCGTTGAGTCCATGACAAAATGTACACTGAACATGCATTGTCACGTTACCTCAGGGGTGTGATATACATGATCAAATAAAGCCTCAAATTCACCAACTATCGTGCTTGTGTTGTTTAAACCACCAGGACATGCTGCAAGACCCCTCGTTCGCGCTGCCCTACTGGAACTTTGCCATCGGCGGGAGCACCTGTGACATCTGCACGGACGACCTGATGGGAGCCAGGAGCAGCTTTGACATGAATTCCCTCAGCAGCAACTCCCTCTTCGCCCAGTGGAGGGTCATATGCGAGAGCGTAGAGGACTACGACACCCTGGGAACCATCTGCAACAGTAAGACTGTTTCCCCCCCCCCCCCCCCTGTGGGAAATGCTCACATGGTGTTGGTACAGTGTTCACCGGGCAGAGAAATTGCTGCAGTGTACCTCTGGTCTGTGTTTTCTCTCAGGCACTGAGACGTCTCCCATCAGAAGGAACCCAGCCGGGAACGTCAACAGGCCGATGGTCCAGCGGCTCCCGGAGCCCCAGGATGTGGCAGACTGTCTGCAGGTCAACGCTTTTGACACACCGCCCTATTACTCCACCTCCTCCGAAAGCTTCCGAAACACGATCGAAGGTGAGCGACAACACAGGCGTCTTCAGTTAAACTGTTTTTTTAATTTTATTTTTTACATTGACATACAATGTTTTTTGCTGTTTCATGAGTTCCCATGTTTTTTTTTCTTTTTCGGCAGGCTACAGCGCCCCCAAGGGGAACTACGACCCTGTTGTAAGGAGCCTCCATAATCTGGCCCACCTGTTCCTGAATGGGACGGGAGGACAGACTCACCTCTCTCCCAATGACCCCATCTTCGTCCTGCTGCACACTTACACCGACGCTATATTTGACGAGTGGTTGAGAAGACACAGTCCAGGTTCCTTTTTTTTGCCCAAACACTTCCACTTCATAAAAGCAGCTCATTGCACTGCTTTACACATTATCGGCTAACTTTTGAGTGTTTCTCGACAGATTCCACCCTGTATCCCGAAGCAAACGCCCCCATTGGTCACAACAGAGGCTACAACATGGTGCCTTTCTGGCCTCCAGTGACTAATGCCGAGATGTTTGTGACCGCCCCGGAAAATCTGGGTTACTCCTACGAAGCTGAATGGCCAGGTATCCCATTTGGATGACTTCTATTACTATTACCGCATTTCCTTTGGGTGTGCCTTTTGATACTACTTTTTAAATGAATCCAGGCGACCAAAAGTACTAATCACGCTCTTTTTCTCTCTCCAGGTCAAGCTTTAACGATGACGGAGATCATCACCTTGGCGATAGTCGCCGCCCTCGTGCTCGTCGCCGTCATTTTTGCCGCCACCACGTGTGCCGTGCGCGCCAGGTCTCACAAGATGGAGGGCCACCAGCCTCTGCTCGGGGATCACTACCAGCGCTACGACGATGCCAAGAGCCAATCGGTGGTCTAAGTGCGCCGTTTTGAACATGAGCCTCTCCCTCTCTCTTTACTCTTAAAGTGACACAGCGTTGCAGTTTGTCGAAGCACGGAGGTGTTGTCACTCAAGAGAATGTGTCGATTTTTGAATGGTAAAATGTTGACTTTGTTCATGTCCATGTAGGTAATCTGGTGTTGTTGCATTTTTCGTTACAGATAGAACAGATGTGCAGCACTCATTGAAGATGCATTTGTCATTGAAAATGTTGGATGTATGCAGTACTTTAGTATAGTTTTGCAAAAGATTGCAATGGTCCAATCTTTGAAAAATTCAGTTTTGGGAAAATTGGAATTTGTTGTCAAATAAAGAGACCATAGCCAAGTGAAGTGTTGGTGTTATGCCAGCAGGTGGTGCTGAACTGGTGCTGTCAGGGTTTTTACTGTAAGTGACTTTCTGGGATCAGAAATTCTGCCTCCTGTAGTCTAGATTTTAATACTGCACTAAGTAACAAGCAGATAAAGTGTAAAAAAAATGGTTGATTCAGCGTCTTTTTTTAGTTTTTTTAAGGAATAGTGATACAAATGAATTAAAACATACAGGGGTACAAGTTCCACCATGTTTGTAGACCTTTAAGAAGTGAAGGGAGGAATGGTTATCAAAAACTAGTAATGGAGGCAAAACGACCACAAGGGGGTGCAAGAGTTCTATAACTCCGAGTTGTTGGTATAAATATACAATTTGAGGTGAGGTAGGATCGTATTTAAAAGATGTATTAAGATAAATTGATCGAAATTACGAGCTCAAATGTGTCATTTGAAAGAAACGTGTCTATAAAGTTGTTCTAATCCGATGCTTTTTCTGAATTGTTTGCTCAAACCATACGCATTTTCTTTATTTTATCAAAGCTAAGCGACCATTGGTATATTTTACATTTATACGTTTGCCGGAATGTGTTTAAATCTGGGTGCATGGCAAATTATTAAATTGTAACTCCACACCGATTAAAACATTGATGGACGCTGCAGGAAACATAAGCATGAGCTCATAACATATTCAAGGACGTATTGTCGTTCATGTTTAGAAGGGATCTCACTTGCTTTCCATACATGCTTTTTACACACAATTGACCGTATTTACCTACATTTTAACACCTTAAGCCTTAAACTCGTCATTTGCGGTTTCTTTTTTCACCTCGCGCCCGGTGTCACTCCACCTGTCCGGTGTCAGGTTTCGGAGGCTGCGCTGCTGTGGGAGGAGCCAACCGAAAGCACGTTGTTGTCAAACTGACTCTCCATTGGTCCGCCGCTCGTAGTGGGAGGTCCGCTGGCGCACCGGCGGGTCGACGGGAGTCAGCTCGAGGCGTCACCCGGCCGGTCACTTCATGCCGTTCGCCTCCTAGAAGTAAAACCGTGAAGACCCGAGCGCCCGTGACGACTTTTTGAAACAACTTTTGTTCGGATGAGGGACATCTATTAGCGCAGCGCTTCAGTCCCACCCCCCCCCCCCTCTCCCCCTCCCACTGGGGCTTATCTGAGTGTCTGCAATGGAAGAGGATAACAGCGCCTTGCCCGATTTGAAGGATATAGAGACCAAATTGGGTCTGAAGGTCCCGGAGAGCCTCGTTCGTTCTCTTGTTGCGGGAAAGCATCCCGACCAGTGCGAGAAGTCCGGCGCGCCGCGTTCAGGGACCCGAAAAGCGTACGCAAACAGCGCGGACCTGAAGAGACTGGAGGGCAAAATGCTGTTCCTAAAACAAGAAATGGTAAGCTGTTTTTTTTGTTTTCTCTGTCCTGTTTAATAAAGTTGTTAGTAGTAACTTAACGTTACTTATCACAACCTGATGCTTAACGTTACAGTCGCCCGAGCCTTGTATTTCTCCTCAAACGCAACAGGAAACCAATCCGACTGTATTATCAAACCAGCTAATTATACATCATAAAAAAGATCTCTCTCAACCTCTTAATGTATTGCATTTTTTTTGTCAGCCTGACCTGGGCTAAAAGCAAATGCCGGATGCAAATTTGAAAATACACAACTTGATACCCAAATGGTTGTTAAATGCAAAGTCCAACTGATGGGCGCTCGTGCCTCCATCGCGTTCTAAAGCGGCCAATGCGCGAGCGCCATTCACACCTGAGCACCTTAATCAGCAGAGACAATTGTTGATTAACCGTCCTCACCTCACGAACCCCCCCCCCCCCCCCCTTGAATTTTAAGTTAGGTCATGGAAGGTATTGGGATTCCTTAGCAGATGGCCAAGTTGAATGAGCACACTGGCCATCTCCAGTGTGTTGGTGGGCTGCTATTTATGAGGCAGAGACACGATTGTCTCATGCTTTTCGATCTCGACAGTCAACCATTACAACTTGGTCTCTTATCTGGCCGCTCTGTTTTAGTGTCCACACATCTGGTGTAGCTACATTGTACATCACTTGAGGGGCCTACCAGTGAAGAGAATGAACTCAGAAATGTGCAGTGCAGAAAAAGGTTGTGGTTAAGCTCTTGATAGTTTCATATGAAAGATTAAAGATTAAATTGCCATCCAAGAAGGAACAAAACAATTCAGCGCTAACTGTGTTGCCCAAACTCGTTCTGTGGGCACCGACCCCGGTCATGGTGCCATCTTATTAACACGAGATCACTGCTTGGACTTCATTAGTACAATACGGCTCCATCTGCTCGTCTTCCGTGGGTGTGTATTTTCATTCTGACCCAGTGTTAGTCACACAAGAATCTCTTTGATTGACCCCATATGCTGTCCACCCCCCCCCCCCCCCCCCCCACCCCCCCTTCCTCCCTTGTCATGGCAGGGAGTTTAAATCAATGGCCATACTGTGTAAAGAAGGCATATCTGTCCGAATCCTAGAGGGGAAGCTGGTTTCCTGGATCTTAAGTGTGTCCCTTTTTCCGGAGCCACATAGTTAGTCTCTACGTTCGCAACAAAGCCTGATAGTCTAAAAATAATAGCACATAGTGTTCTGCCCAAGTGAGGGTATGAGAATGGCAACAATTGTCGTGGGAACCCCCCCCCCCCCCCTGCAAGGACTCATTAAGTAGATGAGCCGGAGCCTTATGTCAGATGATCTTCATCCGTATTTGGAGGTTGCCTAGTTGTTATAGAGGTGTAAAAATGTGTATTATTTTGTTCTGAGGACTTTTAGATTTAAAATATCCATTTTACTTATGTTTCTATGCCCGGATCATCCACAAGTACCGTGGCCTGACCCCCCCCCCCCCCCCCCGGATGCTTTTCTCCGTCTCGCAGGCCCATCTACGAGCCATCGACGTGAAGCTGATGCAGCAGCTCCTGTGCATCAACGAGGGCATCGAGTCCATCCGTTGGATGATAGAAGAGAAAGGGGGCGTGGCCAGCCAGGAGAGCAGCCTGTCGGGCAGCTTGTACAGCCTGTCGGACAGCCAGGACGGCGCGTCGCTGCGGGGCAGCTTCAACAGCCTCAACGACGGCAACAGCGACAGGCTGGACAGCATGTCCGTGGGCAGCTACTTGGACACGCTGGAGGAGGACCTCTCGGACGACCCCTCGCCCACAGACCTCGACAGTTTCGCCGACAAAGCGGTCGTGGGCGGGGATGCGTTCGGCAAATCGCAGCTGAAACTGGCGGCGGAATCGGATGAATACTACTGCTTTGGATAGGGAGAAGCTCAGCACAGTGGCCTCTGAGACTACTGAGATAGGATGTGAAGAAAGATTTAAGCATGTGTCCTCCCCACCGTGGACACTCTAAAGCACCAGCGTCATTACGGTGTGTGGTTTGGACACACCACCTGAAACTTCATGTCCCAACATCTTAACCGTTCTTTAAGTCTTAATATTTTATAATGCAGGTAAAAGGTGTTTTAAAAAAAAAAAGGGGCTCTTATGAATACCTCAGCAGTTTATTTTCACAGATGGGGTACCACTTGGACTAAAATCAGCTAAGACAGGGGGGGGGGGAGGGGGGAGGAAGGGGGCAATAAGAGTAGCAGCGTAAGCTGATTATCACGACGTCTTTATCTGTGAAAAATGTCAACTTGAGCTCTGTGTTGGGCTCGACCCCAACCATCTGATCTAAGTGAAGGAGTAGATTAGGATTTAGCAGCCACTTGGCATATTGCATCTCTCACGGCGAGTGATTCAAGTGTCTTAACTATTCAAGGTGGTGGGTGTTGACGCAAGTGCAATTTGATTCCATGCCAAATTGTGAGCTCCACCTACTGTTCATGATAAAGCTTTTAATTGTTTGTTTTTTTTACTTTAATATTTTGGACCGATTGAAGTTCCTTAACTCAATCACTGTCTGTTGACAAATAGTTTTAACGTACCAGAGATTAGTAGCACATTCAAAGCCCAGATGCTCGACTGAAAACCAAAGCAATTTGAATGTCATGTCATCATTTGGGCCCGAGGCAAATGCCTGCTGGGAGATTGGTTGACGGTGGACATGTGGGACATTTTTCAAGTCTCCAAAACAGGTTTGTTGTTTTAGCTTTAAACCTCATGCTGATTTGATGTTTGTATTTTACACTGCCTGCTATTTTGTTATTTTATTTTGTATTGGTTGCTGTTAATTGTTGTGGAAATGGAATAATATATTGTGATTTTTTTTTTTCTCTCTCTCTCTCTCGCTCACACTGTGTAAGTCTTAAATGCAACAAAAGAAAACCTTGACGCACTAAATGTTTCCGTTTTTCCCAAATGAAGTTCACCGACCCCCATTATGGATCTTCAATAAGACATGACGTAAACATTATGTTGCGTTTCCTTTTTTTGGTATAATTAAATTAAGAATAATCACTTAGTGAAATGGGATTGAGTGTAAATGACCCTGATAGTTCACTCCGTGTCACTTTACCTTTTGCTAAAACACAAAAGCAGGAAGATGACTCTAAATTTGGCAAATGGTTGCTTTACCCTTTAAACTTCCCACGCTCCCAGCAGGGAGAAATGCCATTTAGGATGCTATTCAGAATGACATACCATGTGTTGTAATAGATGAGGAATCATGTTACTAAAACCCTGTGGAATGCCACACTTTGGCTGAAGTTAATATGAAAATAACCCCCATCAAAAAGGAGACAACTGAATTTCCAGCCCTGCAGACTATCTGCTGGTTTGCTGAAATTTCTCTTTTCTTTTTTTTTTTTTTAATTCATCTGTCTAGCTTCTTATCTTTCCTGTGATTATTGGAGTTCCTGACAGACTATAGAGGGAAAGTCATTATAAGAAAGATGAGAAGCTCTGTCTGTTTGGCCGTGGGGCGCAGTACTTAGTCTCCTCAGACCGTGTTCTGACTTGGAAATGCTCTCATTTCAAACGGGCATTAATGTGAGCCACGGGACTGAAGGGCGTGCGCGGATGTCTTCTGGATGCGTCGCACTCGTCCCGCGTGACGTGAGCGACGCACAAATTCACCATATTGCGCACAAACGGACGCTCTCGGGGGTTAGCTCCAGACAGATATAATCACTTTACCCGGGCGCATTAAGCGCACTTGTAACTTTGTCTTACACCAAAGTGCAAAGCGGCTTTATTTGGTTTTATGCCGTTTCCTTATCTCCAGCGGCTCAAGCTCCCTGCCTAACTGAACTGCTCTGTGAGCGGCCGCGTGACCTCCGCTGTTTCAATTCAATTAAAAATTCCCTAAACTTGACTAAATGTGATATCAACAAATGTACCTTTTGTCATGACAGTTATGTTAATATCCCTCGGAAGGGGGTAAGGGGGGCTGGGGGGGTGCCCTTGGGACGAGCTTGTGGCATTAAAATAATTGGACACAAAACAGGTTCTGCAAGTTTCAGCTGTTGGTGCTCTGAGTCCAAAATTCCTTAGAGCTACATGGTACGCTTCACTTAAACAGAAGTTTCCTTTTGGACCTTGCTCTGTCCTCATAAGTTGGCCTTTCCTTCCCAAAGGGGGGCGGGGGGTGTTTGACACTGCCAGGAGAAGACAGGATTTCAGAAAATTAACCCTTCTTGCTAATTCCCAGTTAAAACTGATAACACCCTTCCATGTCACTGTCTGAGGTAAACCTCTCGTTTTGACCTTGTAGTTCAGGCAAATTACTCAGTCAGTCAACCGAATTCTTCCGTCAGCCATCGGAGGGTGAATGACACCCAGGCCCTGTGGAAAGCAAACAACGGGGAAATCGGCTGGGAAAGGGCCCTGAGTTAAGCAGCCCAGTTCTCCCAGTTACTTTGCTTGAGCACAGTCGAGACGGAGGCTTCCAGCAGGGATCCATTAACAAATTAGACCCTGGGGTTGGGCCCGGCCCACAAGATGAAGGGAAACCAATACTGGCTGGTATCTGGGGAAACTGTCACCATGCTACCAAATGAGGTTACAGGATATGGGTTCTTGGGGGGGGCAAAGGGGGTGAAAAGAGACGGAGATGCAGGCTACCACCTCTGACAGGAAGACGCAGATAGGTAGTAAATATACACTTGATTCTGGTTTGGATGAACTTCCCTATTTTTTCCAGGCGTCTGGACAGGTTCAAAGTGCTGTTGGGTGTTCCAGGTCAATGCAAACTTCGGAGTTGTATTAAAGAGAGCGCACGTCTCGTGCACCACAGGGTGGACTTCAGAAATGAGCGAAAGGCCCTTGCATGCTAGTGCTCGTGATGGATGTGGCACATTAGATCCGCTGCGTCTGCATTTAATACATTCCCAGACGCAAAGGAGCTCCGCGTTCGGTAGATTCATGAAGACGTGGAAAACTTAATAAGGCCTGTCCCCATGGCATGAATATCTGGTTTCGTCGAGGAAAAAAATACTCAATGAATGTCAAGGTTGGCCCCAATGTTTGTGCTTCGCATGAGATTTTCCGCACTGCCGACGCGGCGACTGTTTCGAGCTTAAAACCCGAGCGTATGCCTCTTTCCGATTGGATTATCGCACATGACATTGAAGTCATGTGTGTCCAACGTCCCTTCTGGGGAAATGATGTGACTTGACCACGGTCCCGGGGCTTGGCCTTCTGCCAAGCGGTGGATCTGGGAGTCTCTTCTCGGGTGCCTCGTTAAACTCTGGTTGCCCCTGGGAGCTGAAGAAGTGACACGTCGGAGAGATGATATTACACGTTAACAATGGCCGCCTGGGCTGAGATTTGAGAAAGAGCCCCCCCGTTGGAAGCCTCTGTAAACATTACACAGAGAAACATCACGCTCACCCGAGCTGGTGAGGCGACATTCCATTCATAACTCGTGAGGTTATTTTTAAACAGCATAAACACAAACGAGTTCTCGATTTATTTATCAAATGTGGTTCCAGCTAATAAGAGGCAAAATCCCCAACCCCCTACCCCCCTATGAGAATTTGGGAATCATTTGCTGGGGTTAAACTTAGTTATCTATACATTTCAGTGCCGCAATTGAACATAACTTTTCTACAATACATGTGTAGATGCCGGACAGAATGAACGCTAAGGTATTCAAAATGTTGTTTCAAGATTTTTTGAACAGATTTTTTTGTTTTACAAATAACAACGTCATGCTAAAAGAGGACAAAACCAGAAAGTCTCCTTCCTAGAAGGAAACTATTAACTCATGATAACTAATTAGTTACTCGCTATGATTAATTCATCATGATTACTTCAATCAATGAGTGGCTGGTTGTGACGTCATTTTCTTGTGAACGCACAAACTGGGGGAACCAGTTATGCGACACGACCACCTGTAATCTCAACATGTTTGCCAGCTATTATCATGTGTTCCCGTTTATGCTGGAAACTAAGGTTTGGCCGGCCAATTAGTCGTCATTTGTCACAGAGCGTCACCCTCATGCCTGAGATCAGTGATTGTAACCTTTGTCTCTACTTGCAATCAGGGAAGTAAAGAGCAACACGGTGAATATCTGGACTGGTGATACATAACGAGCAGTTGTACAGTGGGCCCAATCCCACTTTTCACTCCCTTCTCTTTTTTGTCCGGGCCAGGAGGCCTTTCCATGGCTATATTGGGAATCAAAGGGACGTCTGCAGAAGCCACTGACCAGGCCACAGCTTTTGAACTTCTGCTTCGCCCCTACGATAGCCAAGTTGTGAGTTCCGAAGACGAAATGCTTATGTGATGGTCGCTTCGAGGCGTACACGTGTGGTTATTTCAGGACATGCGATCCAAAACGGAACCCAAACCACCCTTTTGAGGTATTTCTAAAATGGTTATTTCCTCACTGGTTTTACTAGGATGGGAATAAGAAACGCACCCAGCAACATGGCGAACAGGCAACATGAGGCCTGAAAGGTCAAATGTCTTTTCATGTGTATCCTGGCAACAAGATGACACCGTGATGGTTAAGGGAGCATAGCTCAGGCTACTCCTTCTTTGGCAAGCTCGGGGTCAACAGTGAAGCATAACAATCCTTTGAAACCACAGTGGTCAAAAAGCATTTGATGGTTTTTGAAGTTATCTGTTAGAAAGCTGTTTTTCAGGATGTTATTTTGTAATCCTAACTGGGGCATATTCTGGTTTTAATCCAAGAGACACACAATCTGAAGGGAAAGACTGGCAGAAAAACGTTTTCAAAGAGCACGTTTGTCGCGTTTAGTATTATTATTTTCCCCTTTGTCTCAAGGCCTGTCTGTTTGTTTTCGGCCATTTGTTCCACGAATTTGCTCCTCTGTCTTCAGTACTGTACACAAGAGAATCCCAGCTCTCTTGTCACTGTGTGATTCTATTTTCCCCCCAATCGTTCTGTCCGTCTGCACCCTCTCATAAACTGCCGTCCTTCCTGGGAAAGAGATGTGATCCTCTTGGGAAAGAACAAACAGCGCACTCCCCCACAAATGTCCCTCCGGGGGAAACATGCTCCCATGGTCATTTCGTGGCACCGGACTTAAACTGTTGTCTGATGTCCGGTTCTGTAAATGTGTTTTGTAATGTCCTTGAAAAAAGCCGAACTTAAAAGATTGGTAATCAGATAAAAAATGAATTGTGCCAGTTTTAAGCACAGGCAGTTATTTTATGATCCTTTTGTAGCTTATCAAGATAGTTTAGCCATCTATGGTTTCTATTGGTGTTCAGTGTCCTACTGCTGATTCTCAGTCTGTGATCACCATGAAGTGCCTTTTAATAAACACAAAGCTGTCCTCGTCACATCATCGCTGTAACAGGATCCAGATTTAATGCAGACAAACAGTTGCACAGAGTTTCCTGCTGTTTATTTATCAACTGTGCAACATTTATTTTTTAATCCCTTAAACAAATCCCCATTCGTCATCGCCTTTACGAACACAGAGAACTCCACAAGGTGTGCCTCTCAACAGCCTCCGCTGTATTGTAACAATACGCGGTAAACACAGGGTTGAATAAAAAGACAGAAGAGCAGCAGTTAAAAGTGTTCGAGCAGTTAGCCGATCGAGTCGATGAAAGTGAGCAAACTAAGAGCAGCGAGCGAGGAATCGGCTGTTAATTAATGGCAGGATACAAATGTGCAGTGTGAGTGACTGCAACCGCGAGAGGCCCTTCAGCATTAGATTTACATTAGATTTGGTACAAGCCAACTTATCAACTTAACTGTAAAAGCGGCTTTGCCTCAAAAGAATTGAAAATGTTGTGATCCCAAAAGTAACTCATTGTAATGCCATTTAATTTTTGTTCTCCTTTTTGAGAAAGTGAAAACAACTGACGGAGACTATTTAATCAATTCTACCAATGGATGCCCACTTTCTTAATTATAATTTGTTTTTTTCATTGCAAGATCTGCACTACTTATATTTCTGTCCGGGCTTCAGTTGTCCATCAAGCTCGGGATGGACCAAAAATACTTTGACACTCATTTGTCTTCCTTTTGCTTCCGGGTTGCAGTGTTTGCTTTCCAACAAACATTTAACCCAGAAGTTCACCCGCCAAGAAACCAAGCCGCTGAAACAACGCCACGCTTTTGTCTTGACTTGTCTATGATTACTCCAGCATTCAGCTCCCCAGCCCCCACATACATGCCCCGTGGGGATAGCCACCTGTCTCGGCTGACTCCCCGGATGCCTCCTTGGCCCGACAGACAGCTCTTTGTGCTGGAGGGGGGGGGGGGGGGGGTGTAAAGCCTCTTAGCAGGCTGTTACTGATAGGAGAGAGGTCGCAGCCATGCAATACAGTGACATTGTTCTCTCTACTGTAGCCCGTGGTATGGCGGTTTGTTGTGATGCGGTGTTTTCGTGTTTGTGAGAGTTTCCAGATGCAGGGTCAACAGCGCGCTGCGGGAGTCAAGGGGGGGCAGCAGTGTTTATATGCACACTGTGCGACTGCAGACAGTACTTAATGGTTCTCCCTGCACAGATCATTATTTAAATCACCGGGGCAGCACTCACTGGAGGCTTGTCTGCTCATGTAGTCAGATGGCTTGATATACACACACACGCGCACACACACACCTTCTCTGAGTGCTGCGAACACACAGGTGAGGATGTCGTGCTTGAGACTAACGAAGGCAAATAATGGTTTTCCTGACCCTTGTTATAGAGATCCAGCCAATACCAGCAGATGACCATAAAGTATGGTATCTTTTTGCCATTCGTGTATGTATGTTTGCTTGTGGGAAGTTGGCCTTAATTTAACAGTGACGGCAGACGACGCGCTGGAAACGTTGAAAGAGAAGGAAATGACTGGAGTCCCAGTTGGGGCAGCTGCTGTTAGGCAGGTCGAAATCCTCTGGAATATTCTACCTATTATTCTACCTATTATACCTATATTCTAGAGGTTTGTCACCCCGGCTCGAGAATGAACGCCTCCATGCTGAAGCTCCCATTTGTCATTGCATCAGATTGAAATGGAATATTTCGTTTAAAAAATAATTCATGGATCTTGGAAAAGCAATTCAGCATAGCACAGATTCCACAAAAGCCCACTTCACACAAAGAGAGAGAACAGTTGTTTTTCTTTTGTATGGGGAGACTGACGTTCCATCTCCAGATCACTACATTCTAAGCAAAAGGGTTGGTTGTATTCAAGTTTTCCGGATGATTTGTTACTGTTTTTTTCACTAAAGGAGCACCAAACATTTCTCACATATAGTTAACGACTAAATGAATCCGTAACTCAGCATTCGGAGCAGCTGAATGAAAGACGGGTTTTGAATGCTGATTGAATTAGAGTGAAATGGTCTGAAACAGAAGTGATCTGCTCTCACTCATCTTGTTTCCTTTTTCCTCAGAACACCATGCGTTCAGTTGAAATTGGTGCACTGTTTGTAGGGTAGAAAATAAAACCATATGCATGACCATGCAACAGTCAACACGGTATACCTTCTCAACAAGCGCGCCCATGTCCTTGGTGAAGTGGAACCTGTCAAATCATGCGCAAGTGTCCTCTGATGACATCAAGTAAGTCGGTAAGGCCCTGCAGCCATGTCTGTTGTCTAGTCGCTCTTCGGCTCCGACTGAAAAGTCCAAGAATTACCTTTTGAAGTCTATTCCTAACCACTTTTCCTTCTATTGAAAACGTCACGTGGTCAGGGAAAGATCTGAAAGAGAATTCATCAGGAGTTGGGAAATAATTAATAAACATTTAAAGAAACGTTGGCATTGTTCATGTCTATTTATGTCCATCAGCATGAATCCCATTCATTTTTGTCTGTGTTAAAGGAGTTAATGAAGCTAGCATTGAAGCTGACATGATGAGCACGCATCATGGGGGCAAACTTGAAGACTATCGGTGAGGAACCTTCCCAAGGCAAAAAAGACTCAGCTTCTGTGCCTGTTCAAGCAGAAATGTGCCTACCTCATCACTTTCGAAAAGGAAGCACTGTGTCGGCTGATGCCTTTGTTTGTCCTGAAAGACATTAAATGAATCCTCCAAGCAAGGTGGCAATTAAGCCAAGTTAATCTGATTTAATTGTCATAAACGGTGATGGGCGGTTACGCCTCTGTGGTTTTACTGGCCCGTAGGAATGTAATTGGACGTAGTTATGTATCGAGCGCATGAATCACGTTGACTCCTTGCAAATAGCATGTCCATGCAAGTTAGCCGGAAAGTCTCCTTATGCCCCTACAGTTTCCGTTTGATGAATTCCTTGGCGACACTTGTGTGCTGGTTTTTGCTTTCGCCATACATGTATGACCCTGCCACACAAACATGTACGGCATTACGTTTGATATTATTTGGCTTTTTGAAGGCGGTATAGGTGTTCAGAAGTCCAAACATTGCCCCTATTGACCATGCATAAGCAGATTCCTCCAGAAATATGCCCTACTGAGGTGCATTGCCAATCTGGGTTCTCTTGTGCAACCATGTGCAAACACTCAACCAGGACAAAACGGACTTGGACCCCATCACCTCGTCCAGGGCTTGTCTGCGTTCAGCATGTTGTGGTCTCTTTCAGAGGCAACTGGGAGTCCCCATGAATCAAGCAAGGGGAGCAGGGGAGCTGGAGTACTGACACACAACAGTGGAGCCACAAAGCAGGTTATTTTATTACTGCTCTTAAGATATAAAGGAAAACAATATAGACCCTCGTTGAGCTGCGTAACGAATGCTCTTTTCAATTAAATGTCACAACTAAATTCAAACAAGCACTTCCAGCGCTGTCTTCCCCCGGGGGAACGTGACTGTTTGGTACAGAGCGTCTTTTACGATTTTAGAAATGCAACCTTGCAAGAATTTCCTCAAAATCCTAACATTACAACTCACCAGTATGTGTTTGGCATCTTCAAACCATTACTGGAGCACTATCCAACAGATAAGATTATGGGGGAAAAAACTACTTCAGGCTTCCAATCAAAAGGTTGCCATATTACTCCACACAGGTGGACTTCATCAAGTCTATTACGGCATAAGATAATGGTTGTGTGATGCAAGTACTGATTTGGTAAGATGCGGGATCAAAGCCTGCCATAAGCTCTCTGCGACAGTGGACTTGAATGTGGCATTTTACAGCTGTAGATGAAATACATCTCACACCGCACATTAAAATTCACAATGATTGTCACCAAGTCTTAAATAGGGGTCGAAGCCTCGCAAATGTAGGATAAGAGAATAAAAATAAAAGAGCTTGGCATGAATCAAAAGTTAGACATTCAAGTCGAGGCCTGAACAAGCACCAATTTTATAAAAACGTGTTTTTATGGCACGTCATCTAATTTGACATTTGCTTGAATTTAATGGCGCAGGCTGGTTTGCTGAGCGTAGAGAGAAAATGGGCTCAAACAACAGCAGAGGGCCGGAGGCGTGCATGGGCTTTAAGCGCTGGCTCGTTTTTCCATCCTGCCTTCAAATCAATAAATCTATAGTTTTTACACCAACTACGAGGGCTTGCGGTCAATAACACAGACCATTAACACATGTGGAACAAGCACACTGGGGTAGGTTTGATAGACCTTTACTTGTAGTTACTGTACTGTGTTTTTCAGCCTCTCTAGTGGGATGCCTCGCAGCTCTGTTGGTTGGTTTGTACATACATTCATGCTCCTCAGAGGCTCAGTCGATTTATGTTGTTCAACGAAACAACATAAGGAGGATCTGGTAACTTACCATTCTTGCTAAGTAACGAACGGCAATGTTCAGTTAAATTAGTTATTTGCATTCGTCATCGGATTTCACGCTGCCATGGGTATTTAACGATTTTCTGTCCATGATGGCTGGTTTCACATGTAACTGAGGCCTTCCTCAAGGTCCGAAGTGTGCAGCTCTCACGGGCAAACAAAGGTGATTCTTCACCCCTCAGGTTCTGCGATTGTTTCGAAGGGGTTACATCACCGCATTACTCCACACATAGCTCATAAAAGGGTGATCACACACTCTGCCTTATCGGGCCTGCGTCGCGGTGATGTCATTTGAAGCTGTAGCAGAAATGCAAACATACACAAAGAGAAAACTCGCCAAGTGTGTTTAAGGCAAGCGGTGGCCTTCTGGCGAAGCGGCTTCCCTGTTATCAAGGACCGTGTGTGGTTTAGAGACAGGTCATTTAGAAGCATCGCGTGTGCCATGTTGTCGAGAGTCTGAGCTGAGTAGACGTTGTGGGTGTCGCCAACATGTAATAACGGCAGTTTAAGGGGCTCAACATACGTCACTGTTTGATGTCCCCTCGTTGGACATGTGCTCTGTGCAAACACCAGCCTCAGCCCTCACACCCAGCTGTGTGCAAACACGCCAAAGGTGGGGAGGAAATCCGATCTGGCATGATGTCACCTTTGGTTCACTCCCGGGTCTATTTCAACAAGAACACAGGAGTGCGTGCTGACACTATTTAAATATAGGAGAATGGTTCCGTGTCATTTGTTTTTTTTTTAGTCCTGCAGGGCTGGATCACATTTGTCATGCAAAGGCCCCCTTTTCATTTTATGAGCAATGATATTCATTCATAGTTTGGGTTGTAAGACTTGGTTATCTGCCTCTAATCATTAATCCCTCCAATAAAGTTAAGTCACACGTACTATGATCTTATCAAAAAACAAGCAATGTTTATTTGTCATCTAACGATACTGTTTGTCAATACATCTCTCAGAGGTAAAAATGTTGTCTGTAAACTGTGGATGGATTCTCTCGACAATCTCCACCCAATTAGTCAGGCAGTCACACCACTGTCTTTGGAGGAGGGATTGTTAAAGAGCCAGTAGTGCACGCTGACTCAAACAATGCCGAGGACTGTGTGCGTCTCTGATGTGCTAATCTTTTGTGACAGCTAATAATTAAAGATTCACCGAGCACAGGGGTCAAAAGTTTGCTTCAGTTTGCCTTTCCTCTAATGCTGGTGAAGAGAAAATGTTGTCTTGCCTGTACATCAAGCAGCAATTGCTTGCACTTGCACCACTGCCACAGTGGAAATTTAATTACGCCTGCTGGTTTGTCCATGCAACTTGGCGTCATTGTGAGGGCGGGCCTCTGAAAAGGGATCTCCTGCCCTCCGAGGTCACTGGGTCTAATGTCTAATTTTGTTTTTCCGTGACGTTGGATAGTCCATGGCGAGCCGGATCGGGTATAGTCGGGGAGATGAATGATGTTGTCCAACCAAGCGTGTGCGCTCCAAGTGGCGTGTGTGCTTTCTGACACTTGGAGGTGTCCTACCCTTAGTTACACACACAATTACAAAGAAGCACAATATTGAGTGAGAAATTTCAGTCTAGGCCTTCCCAGGCCTGTGCTGCCAGGATCGCTAGAAAGGTAGACAGTCATAACGCGACATTATGGAATTTTTCTGTCAGGTCCCTTCTTGTCACTCCCGGACTCAGTCATAACTCCTTTTAGCTGTTTAACCGGCGTGATGGCATCCCTCTTGGCATGCGTGATGAGTCATCATGGCTCAATCATCCACTAGGTTTCTGCTTGCTTAACTTCTTGATAGCCGGTGTGGAGCTAGCATGAATCACGATGAGTCCAAGCTCTGAAGTCTTTGAATGGGCAGCGACAAACGTATCTATAAAGCCCTGGGGTGAGGCGCTTTAGTCGCAGAGTGGGGTGGGGGAAGGATTTTTTTCACGGAGCTAGACATAAAAAAATGAATAAAAAATGTCTTTGTTACTACTCGCTCGCGAGATTCAACAAAGAAGTCTTGTTCGTGGTAGTATCCCATGAACATGTTGATAGAGGCCTGATTGACACCTCGGTATTGCAGTCTTTTCAAGCGATTTAGCTTCGGCGCCGCCTGACGTGGATCTTTACACCCTGAGCCCACATTCAAGCCAAGCGTGACGCGGCGGTAACACCCGATCTCCCGTCTGAAAAGGCCTGTGCGGGCATGTCTCGTGTGTAAAACAACAAGCGTCTGCTGAACCCGGGGGGGGGGAGGAGGAGGAGGAGGAGGAGGAGGAGGCGGCCATGCTAACCTCTGAACCCCACAGGGGACCATTAAAACAAAACAACAGGTGCCTGTGGAGAGCTCAGCTGCCGGGTGCGCGGCGGTAGCGGGCGCGCGGCTTAGCTAGCAGCAGCTGCCGGTCGCCGCGTCGAGCGGGTGGACTTTGGACCTGTAAAGAGTTCTTTCCTGACAGCCCACTGTTAAACCGAACAAACCCCGGAGCCCGTTAGACACGGGTCTTACAACGTCCGACGTGACTCATGTGATTCATTGCGAGCCTTCCATGTTGACTGTAAACCAACTTAAGGAAAAAGGGCGCCCGAGGGCTCCACCAAAACCACCTGACATGCCGGCTGGGAAGCAGCTGTGCCTGTCAGTGTAGTCAAATGGGAGGCCATGTTTGAATGGGTCTCTCTCTCGCTCTATCCAGGCTTTATTGAGGTATCAAGTGAGAACAGAAAGTCCATTCAAGCAAGTCCACGTGCTGTTCCACGTGGCCATATTATTCCATATCCATCTAGTTGTGCATCACGTGCATTCAACTCTTGACGCGTTTCAGCTTTTCTTAAAACCATTTGCCTTTCGTTCAAATGTGACCAGCTGGATCTGTCTCCTGGAGGGTAAATAAATTCATGTGATGTGTAAAATAACAGCAACGAGCAGTTGGATTGAGTTACAGCTGGTGCCCTGTGTTTCACCATGCTCAACTATTCATTAATTTAAGTACATAGTCACTCGGCCGATATTTGTTTGGGTGAAAAAGTGGAACACATCGGCTGAATCCAAAGGTCACTTTTATTTAATTCGGTGTGAACAAATTCAATACTGTCACATATACAACTTTCTGATTAACTAGACCACACAACACAAGCCTAATGACTTCAGGAACTACACACTACATGACATTTTGAGTATGCAGTAGGGTCAAAAATGAGCTCAGGTCCAATATAGAGTCATTTGACAAATTAAACACGTCCACTCACTAAATTGCAGGTCATTTTATTTGCTATTTCATCTAGGAAAATTCATTAATTAATACTTAAAAAAAAGATCAAAATACTGAGACAATACTTTTTATATTGACTTTAGCAGCAGGATATAATTCCTTGTCTGGTCAAATGTGCACTTTAACCGCACTTCTTAAGGATTTTACCTCTTTCTGTATACATTTACGATATCAGCCTTCTAGCCATTAGCACTTTAAAAAATGCTGCATTGGCCACTTTTTCTAAGACAATTTAGTCAGTTAGTTACAGCAGCAGCATCAGCCTTTCATGAAAAAAAGCAGTGCAATGTAAAAGACAAATAATGCTGTTATCAGCTAATACAGCCGTCGGCAAAATTCTGCTTATCTGTTAATTACTTCATGCAGGTTTTCATGGAGTTTCATGCTCTTAATTTAGTGTTAGGACTCCTTGTAAGTAGACTGTTTAAAAACCTTGAAAAATCTGCCCCTCCTCCTAGACATTTTCGGATATTGCTCTTGTGTACTCTTAGTTGTAAAATAATGATCTCAAAAGCAAGGAAACAGCAAAATACACGAGCCCCTTTAGTTAAGTGAATACTTCAATGCAGATCCGCGGAATGTAACTGAATGGGGCTATAACTAATATTATTTATACAACTAATTAAAACACTGTATGGCAAACTATTTATAAATGCATATATTTGACCCACTGTTTGAGGTGGCTCTTTCAGTGATAAAAGCAATTGTATTATGAGACATGCATAAATCTGCTAGCTGCAGGCGTACGTGGATCACAGTGTTCAAAGCTACATTAAGCTCCTTCATGAATAATGAATATGAGAAAATATTCCTATTTCAGTGTGCATATTTTCACAGATGAACATCTGGTGATTTTAGCGGGATCTTCCAGTGGTGAAACATTTCCCGGTTTGAGTTCTTCTCCACCTAGACGTGATGACATCACACCGGCGAGGTGTGTCGCCACATTAAAGTTTCGGTCTCTATTGATGTGGATAAACATTGGGTGTGCACTAAAATTGTAGGAACAGGAGTGTTTGCGGCTTGTTGCACATGCGTGTCTATGATAGCACGGTGAGAGTGACGGTGCCTTTGGTCCTTTTCAGGATGCCAACGGCTTCTTCGTGAGTGACGCCCTCCAGAGTCTGCCCGTTAACGGCCATTATCTGGTCTCCTCGCTTCAGGCGGCCGTCCTCCGCTGCTGCACCCTGAGCGCGCACGTACACGCAGGGGGAGTTTTTAGCTTAATCACACACACGCTTCTTCAATACTGCTCAATATATAAACAAAATGTGAGGCGTACCTTTCCAAAAACAGTTTTAACGTAGATCGGCAAGTCTCCGTGGGGGCTGCCGTGGCCCCCTACTATGCTGAAACCCAGTCCGTCTGGTCCTCTTTCCAGATTGATGGTCTTATACTGAGGTGGGCTGGTGGAAAGACGGAGACAGTTAGGGACTGCCCCGACTAAATTCACTTTAACTTGGACTGATTGACATGTTTGTGGTGAAATGTTCTCTCTAAACAGTTCATACCCGAGGTCATCCTGGAAGATGCAGCTGGGCGTGAGACCCGCAGCCGCCTGCTCCTGAGAGGGACCCGTCACGGTGGTGTCCCCGCCCGCTACCACCTGCAGGTGCACAAAGGACCACACACACACACACACACACACACACACACACACGGTTTTATGCTGCGGGGGACTTGCGACACAAAAGCCGACGGCATGGTGGTAGCTTTTACGGAACTTCAAAGTCTGCCGCTGATAGCCTTTTGACTTTTGTCGTCAGGTGAAGTCTCGTACGTGAATCCAAGAATAAAGTACTTCCTCAACTAGAGGTTATCTACCTACAATAGGTCTGCAGGTTTATCTCATTAGAACAGAGGGTGTGTGTGTGTGTGTTTGCTTCGAGACCTGCAGCTGTATTGTGCCTGTGGCGTTCTTGAGCAGAGTGACAGCCTGCGAGTGGGTCATGCCTTCGGCAGAGGTTCCACAGATACTGACAATGCGGTCCCCGATCTTGGAAAAAAGGAGAAAGAGAGAAAAAACACTTGGGCCATTGAGCAGTGAAGTAAGCACATCAGTGTTTGGGTGGGAAACACCGACTGCAACAATTAAAATGTAACAAAAGGGGGTCTCTCTCAAATGTTTCCCCTGATCCCTAAATCAAGAATGCAGACGTAAACGAGTGCTCTTCACAAAAGTCTAGATAACTCTGCACGATAACAGGATGTGGCCAATACTTTTTGAAAATTCTAATTCACCATGCCACACAAAAGCCAGTGTTCGGCTGAGTAATTTCATTATGCAGCGTTCTCATCTCTCATTCTGGCTGAGGGGAGAAAGCAGCATGAATATACTATTCAATATTTCACGCCATTCATTTGAATGAGCCCTTCTGTAGGCTTCATGGTTTGAATGCGGGAGTGGGAGATTTATTATCCGTGTTAGCAATAGCTATTGTCCTCCTGCGGCCCGTGTGACACAGAGCCACAGTTGTCAGCTTCAGACTCCTAAAGGCCCTTGACCTTTAGGAGTCACAAACTGAGCAAAGCGAGTGGGAATGAGATCGCTGTACATAATTAAAATTCACGTGAAACCCCACACAAGGGCGGAGCCGGCATGCGAGCGCCTCGTTTGGCGGTAAAGGTCGACGAGAAGGGGGGGGGCGTAAATGTCGTACCTGGAGCTTCTGTGTCTGAGCAGCCAGGCCGATGGGATTCATCATGGCGATAAAGATGGGGATGTCCCCCAGGGGGCTTCCCACGCCCCCCGCTATGCTGATGCCCAGAGAATCACTGGGGCCTTTAATGAACTCAACTGTTCTGGTTTCCTGGTACTCTGGAGCTGTGAGAAAGCACGAACATGCGAAATGTTACGATGCCCTGTCCGCTGTTTATTTTTCCTCCCGTGGCCGCTGAGGATGAATAGGACTTAAGAGGATACTTACGATCTGGACTCCGACTTAATTGGTCGTTGTCACCGGGAAGGTTCCCAGAGTCGCAGCATGACAGAGGGGGCCCCTTGGGGCTGCCGCTTTCACTCATCTGAAACACAGATATTCAGCATTCAAGTTGCTTCCTTCGCAATTTCTGTCCAGCAATAAAATATTTAAAAAAAACATGTGAAAACACAGTACCTGACTGCTTTGAGACAGCCTTCTCTCTGAGTGGAAGGGCCCCGCCTTAAACCTCCCTACATCCATGTTTATTGGCCCCACAGAGCACTACAACACAGGGCACAGAATTTTGAGAGCCGTTATACAACACAGTTTAAAGCCGGGGAGAGAGAGAGGGGGGGGGGGTGTTGTTCACTACTGCCTCCCTCCGAGGTACCTTGAGTAGTGCAGCCACGGCCTCCTGAGTGGTGGTCCTGACATCCTCGCCGTTGACGGACATGATCTGGTCGCCCTGCATCAGGCGGCCGTCGGTGTCCACCAAACCCCCCCTCACGATGTCGGACACAAACACTCCCGTGTCGTTCCTGGCGGGGGGGGGGGGGGGGGGGGAAAGAGATGGGGGGGTGGGGGGGGGGGCATGGCGGTGAGATGACGCGTACTGGATTTTTTTTTAGTTTTTCTCTCCACTCGTTGGAAGCAACTGTGTCGCAACGCTGACTCTCGTTGAGCATGTAATGGATTATATGGCATTAATCCGGCAATTCCACATGTTCTTCCCCCCTGTGGGTCTTTGTGCAAACATGCGTTTCGGGCTTTGGAAGCAGCAGACTGCTGGTGAGATGGAATATCGTGTGTTTCGTCCGTCTGTTTCCATCTCGAATCCTGGGTAACGCTGACTGTGGACATGTTGCAGTTAGGCATAAGAAGTGAGAAGCACCGAATGTGATTTACCGATTAGGTCTCTGGTTTCCTCTCATGCATGTATTAGTGACAGTAATCTGCCTTCACCAACCATATAAGACCCTGTCTTCTTGACACACGTGTCAAGGCGCTTGCTTAATGGATTGACAGTCATCTGATGACCATCTGTTTTCCTTTCATCCCTGCCAAAAAGGGGGGTCGGGGGGGTGGTGGTAACCAGAAACCAGTTGGTTTTGTGTCAGGAAAATACATAAAGTTCTTGATTGTCTAAAGCCAAAGACCGATTTGCTCTGAGCACTGACCTCTGGGACATTAAGTTAACATTAGGCGTGAGGATTGCCCGTGCCCCTCCCTCCCCCCCCCAAAAGAGCACATTGCTACTGTTGACTTTGCATATCTGAAGTACAAATCTCCACGTGGCTAAACTCACACAAGCTGTGAAGCAGAGCAACCTCATCATACAATCCTTAGTGCCAGACACAGTTGGCTGTCACATCCCCCTCACCACTAACTGCTTGCTTGCACTTTCCATTTCAGCAGAGGGTTCTAGGCTGTAACGTTGTTGCCTTTTCCATACTGTTGAGCGTTTTTTGGTTTTTATCTCCCCTCTGTGGAGTAGAACCACTGTGACAGAGGCAAAGATTTACATTTTAAAGTCGATACGCCTGCTGCCGTCCGAGCTGTTCAACCCATGACCCCGACGTGGCCCCTTTACTGTGGACGAATCCAGTATAAATCCACTCACACACACACACATAACCATCAGCGCATATGCATGTGTGGTCTGGATAAGCCGCTCCTAAGGGTTATCCCAGGGGTGAGATCCATCACCACGCACCGCGTCCCGAGCCTTAACCCACGAATGATACCCGCGAGAAGAGAAGCTCTCAGCGGAGGCTTGTGTGGATGAAGGTTTCCAATTTGCCAGTCTTAAAGTTAATCTCCCTCGCCGGGCTTTAATGGCAGCAAAAGCAGGAACATTCTCAGATGCAACCGCGCGGGTTGTTTACGGCCCGTGTCTCTGGCAACGCCCGGTGATCCCCAACCAGTGCCACTGAAAAGGATCCCGAGTCTAATAAGAAGCTTTAAAGTGTTGAAAACACAACGCTACTCACATTTCTGCAATGTTTGATTTGTCAGTAATCCCATAGACATATAAACTGTTTTTTTCAACCATGACACATGTATTAGCAGATCTAAAACTCCTGGTGTGTTTGTGTGCGATCTGTCTCTACACTACACACTACACACGTTCCAAAGGAACAGTTTGTTTTGTATTACAAAAATTACCTCTCGTCCCGTGATCTGCATTAAAAAAGAAAGTTCAAACAGTTAATGTTATTTGCTTGTGATTGTGTTCAATACATCCCCAATACCGTTCTGTAATACTTATATATGTAAGTTCACTGATAATGCATATATATTTACCTCCTCCCCACAATGCTCAGGCCCAAGCCCTGGCCGGGCTTCTTGTGGATCTCCACGGTGAATGAGTCCCACAGGTCCTCCTCCTTGTACTGGGCCTCGTCCCTGTAGACCGCCAGCCGGACCCTGTGCGGCGTCTGCCGCAGCACGTTGATGGCCTCGTCGTGGCTGGCTGCACGCAGGTCGATGCCGTTCACCTGTGGCCAGACGGCAGGGAGGTCAGTGCTGGAGCGACACGGCGTCGGCCTGTCGTATTGGTCATATGTAGGGACGAAGACCCTTCCTTCTATTCCTGATATAAAGACTGCTGACATCTATCGGAACACCGGGTCACAATATGAAAATGCTACGACGCGTCCAACTTAAGTGGGAGCCGACTACCCAGAGAAGTCTGGGAAAATCTGAATAGCCTAGTTTAACGTTTTGTTTCCAGCTTATTTCACCACATAAAAGGGGGGGGGGGGGAAATACCCCATTAGCCCTCGCCATGAACAGGCTAAACATTATTTTTCCCATAGCAGCTAATGGCTTTGCAGTGGACTGGGAAGCCACTCTTTTATTTTTAAACTTTTCCACTCTGACCCTGTTTTCTAAACACAACAGCTTGGCTCGAGGACAGAAACGAATAGCGGGGGGCAATTAAGTCATTAAGTGTGTGTCTATACGTGCGTGCATGCATGTGTGCTTTTTCAACAAAAAAAAAAAAAAGGTCTACTGATTGAGCCACCATAACAAAAAACCTCCCGGGCTCCACCCCTGCCCTCCCTCTGTGACAAAAGCAGGTCGAACGCAGGGCAAATCCCAAGTTGAGCCGGGATACTTAACTTGTCTCTCCATTTAACACACACACACACACACACACACACACACACCCTCGTACTAGCTGGTGCTTCCCTCCTGAATTTTTACTCAGAATCACTTCATTCTTTAGTACTTGTCTCCCAAACACCTCACAGCTCGGTGTGAGTGGGAGTCCGATTCATTTGGTCGCAGCTTTCATGGAGATTTGAGATGTATGAGCAGCACTATTTGATCGGCGAGTGAACTCGGGAACCCTCGCTCTCTGCTGCCGCGTCTCGAGTCATTGAAATGCGTTCAGTTTCTTTTTTAAACTAGGTCGTATGGGACCCTCATTATGCGGCACTGCACCTCCAGGATTTGGTCTCCTGCCCAGAGCCTGCCATCTTTTGAGGCTGCTCCCTCTTCATAAACTTCATGGATAATGATGGCCCCCTGGAGTGAGAGGAGAAAAAAAGAGAGAGAGAGAGAGCAAATGAGTACAGTACTAGGAGAAGGAGGTGAACAGGAGCCGTTGGAGAGCGGTCCTGATTGACAGGTGATGTGTGGCATATATGACAGACATAAAAAAAGTAGACCATGTGAACACAGAGAAAGATTTGACACTTGAGTAACTGGACGGCAGACAGCGAATTGTTTTGGATTATGACTCTGAAGGCGCAATGTTCCTGTATTTTCTCTGCGTTCCAGTGTGTGTGTGTGTGTCATTTGGGGTTCAGAGGTTACATTCCAGGGCTGGATATTGTCTGCTGCGGCCGAGGCCAGACAAAGACCTGCTCCCCCAAGCCTGACTGAGCAGACAGAATAGATGGGCCGAGGAGCGGACGAGGAGGAAGGCTGCGACAACAACGCTTCGTACATTCCTCAGCCGCCGGGGCTATTTTGAGCCCGGCTTATACACCACAAGCAACATTCTAACCAGAAATTTACAGCCTATTTAACAAATGATTGTAGTCTGTGAGGGGTGCAAATGAGTATATATTCACCACATCTTGCTTTTTTTGGTGGTGAAACATGAACATGGTGTACCTCTTGTTTTTTTTTGTTTTCTTTTCATGTCACCTTACCAGCAAGGTGTCGCAGCCTCCCACGATGCTCAGGCCCAGGCCCGTTCGGCCCTTGGAGATGTCAATGGTGGTCTCACAGCCGGGGATGATGGGACAGGTCGTCGGGTCACAGGCCAGAGTGGAAGGGGTGGAGGAGCGACTCTGAACTACAATAGAGGGGGCACGCAGTGAGTCGGTTGGTCTTATTGTGTACCTCAACGAAAGTCCAACGTCTCAATGGCGACTCACTAGTGTCGGCCTCCGCCAGCGGCGGACCCGGGGTGCTCGCGGTGCCACTGGGCATGCTGGGTAGGCTTAGGTATAAATCAACGCCGCACTCCCCGTCCTGGCAGGTTGACTGGAGCAAAGAGAAGGAAGAGAGGCTCTCATTTGTTTTGAAGGGTGGCTTCAGCCAACCTTCTGGCTCTTCTCAGTAGAGAATTGACCCAAAGCAGAATGATCTAATGGACACGGCAAACGCCCCCGCTTCTTACAACAGGTAAACCTGGTTATAAAGGTAATATAAGATGAGGAAGGCAGTTCATTTGCAGCCACACTACCTTTTCCACAGTGTAGCCCGGCAGGGAATCGCCATTCTCAGCTGGGAGTCTGTCCGCTTGCTTCACACAGCCCTCCTGATAAGGAGCAGATCCCAGTGTTGATTAGACAGAACCTCCATGGCGGACACACAAACCGTCAACCGCAACGCGTACCTGTCCTTCCGCTTCTGACGCGCCCTGGCTCTCGGCGCCACCGCCGCCGTTTCCCTCCACGTACGTGACGCCGATGACCCCGTCGCCCTGGGGGGGGGAGAGACACAGTAGTGCGTAACTAGGATTCTTTAAATGATGTAAACCAAGAATGCAGCATGACACGCGACCGCAACGCTTGCTAGGCAATAAGGGTCCGCGCGGCTAACCGAAAAACAAGCATCGACGATTATCTCCGGATGGATAATTAGTCACAGCTTGCCCGTACATCCTTCACACTTCCGATGGTGTGTTCCCCCCCCCCGCGGGGCCTCTTTGTGTTGGTGTCGACGAGCGGCCCAGATGCTGCCGAGTTCCCTCCCTGGGGCCCGACGTGGCATCTGGATGTTCCCACAGCTACCGGGGGGGTGGGGAGGGGGGGGGGCTCCTCGTCACACGCCGGCGAGGCGCCCGTTAAAAACAGGCCTCTTCCGGACCGGCAGATAGTACGATTCTTTCCAATAACCCCCGACATCAGTTGCCAAGTACGGAAAGAAAGACCCAGACACAAACATGTGGAATCCTCCCCAGGCTTCCAGGTGAGCAGCCTTCTGTGGGAACCTTTTATTGTCCCATTGGAACAGCTCTTCTACCATTCACGTGTTGTTTGGTTTATTCCCCCCTTTTTTCATTTGACAAACCGTGTGTCTCCTTTTTCGCTGGCAGCTTGTCAGACTCGACTGCTCCTGTATGCTTCCCCTTCTCCTTCTCCGTCATACCCCATTGGGCTTTTTTTTGTGTGTACATCCTCCCTCATTATAACATTGCTTCCTCTCTATTATTGTCTAGGGCGGGCGGGGGGGGGGGGGGGGTGTTCAGTGTGTCTCACCTCCAGCTCTATGCTGTGTTGCACATGTTTTGAAGTATCGGCATCACCATTAGCAGCAGTCGTTTCCAGCTGTGAGGAGAAGGAGTGAAACGTGTGTTTGTGTCTGCTGGCCATTGCCGGGTGTGTATGTGGTTTTAACATTTTTCCAGCGAGTTAAGGCACATGCTTGGGAGAATGGCAACACCCGGGACCACACAAAGACACTTTTAGGAGTAAGAGACGTGCATGAAAACACTGTAGATTCCACAAGGGTAGAAGTAATTATAATGGTTTGTGGGTGAGTTCTATGGCTTGTTATGCAGACGGGACTTCACTCCCTGACATCTCCAAAATCATTGTGCGTTTTTGTGAATGTGTGGCTGCCATGAGTCACCTCGGTGTGCGGCTCCGCGGTGTCTCCCTCGGGTTCTCTCACAGGTCCCACAGCCATCTGGTCCAGCGCCTCCGCGTTCCTGCTCCAAAGAGTCGGTACTCGTGTCAAAGGTTTCGCAGCGTGTCTTTGAGGGGTCGCGTAAGGGATGTGTTCTTTATATATGACTTCAACTCGTTTGGCATCTTAAAATAATGATCCCAACTCCTCGCCATGGATTGCATGCTACTGTTGAATTACAATAGCTCCCTCTATTGAATTTTGAACCAAATTGCAATAGAGAAAATTTTTCACCATGAGTGAAATGAAGTGACTGTTGCCATGGTAATGTATTCACAGTGGTTTAAATACCTGACAAAGATGATTTTGACTTGCGGTGGGGAGCTCTTGATGATGGAGGAAGCATTCTGGTGACTGTGGCCATAAAGCACTTGCCCACTGATCTGACGGGACACGAAAAACAATAAGAGTTAAGACATAGGCGGCAATACATCAGAAATGTATCTATGTCTATGTATCTCATGAATAGATGTGTATCTATATATCTTCCAGCGGGTCACATACCCTGACGACTTACCTCCAGCAGCTCGTCCCCGACTCCCATGCGCCCGTCCCTGCCGGCCGCCCCGTTGGGGTCAATCCCCACCACGAACACGCTCATGCGAGAGCGGTCCCTGTTCCCCGCCAGGCTGAGGCCCAGGCCCGTCTTGCCTTTCTCCAGCTCAATCATGTGCAGGGCTCCCGGAAGGCTGCCATAGCGCTGGATTATGTTCTCTGAATGAGAGAGGAGGTCAAGTCCATGTAGCGGACAGATGTAAGCTAACAATACTGCTGAATTGGTCCAGATTTGTTTTTCGAGCCCTGACTTCCACGTCTGTGTTGGTCGGAAAGAGTGTGTGTTTGGAGATTGGGTGAGATTGGGTTTTTTAGTGCGAGAGCACACAAAATGATAAAAGTTAAAAATGTCACACGGCTTAGTTTCTATCTCTTTGTCTCAATCTTGTCTCTATTGTTACCCTCACTGCCCCTTTCTTTCTCTCTCTCTGTCTCTCTCCACCTCTCCTGTCTCTGGTGTGTTAGATAGCCGCTGTTCAGACCGATGGGATCCTGTTGTTCTGGGCGCCCTGCCACTGTTGGACCATCAGTCCTGTACTAATCTCCACAACTCACCTCCTCGGGCCCAACCTCATCAATCTTATCCCCGCAGGATGGGAACAAACCCGCACACACACACACACACACACACACACACACACACACACATTTGCCACAGTCCCAGGTGTTCAGAGGCTGGAAGTGTGTCCTTTACGCTGGTTGTTGAATGGGACTGACTGTGTGACCTCGTTCTCCTTGAAGCGGTGGCTTCATCCTGCAGTTGACATTCGAGTGTCTGCGACATGCTAATGAGTCCTTCAGGTTTCGCTGAAGTACAAGCACCTCAAACACGAGAGTCTGGTCTGTTTTCACTGCAGACTCGGGACGATTTCATGAGCAGGCGAGAAACGAAATGTGCCTTGGGGGACCTCTAGTGGCAGTTGAGCGCATGCACAAAGTAAGTTAGTACATATGGTTTATGTCTACAAATACTGTACTATTAGGGGAAACTACCAGGAGCATATATGCATGTGTGTATGTCTGCACCTTCCACTCAAACCAGGATGAAATTATAACCAATAAACAAGCAATAAACCGATGAGGAAAATGCGACAAAATAAATGTTTTGACTGTTGTTCCAAACAGAGTATATAATTTCACCCGAGGAAAACCGAAATCCAACTCACTCCAATTGTATCCAAACTCATCCTCCACCTCCTCCTCCTCCTCCTCCTCCTCCTCCTCCTCCTTTTCCTCAGCAGGTCTGCCTGGGATCTCTGTCAGCGTGTCTGTATCAGTCTCTCCCACATGGGGCACCACTGGCAGGGGGAGGACAGGGCTGGGGGGAGATGCCTTTGCCGCTTCGCGCTTCACAGGCTGTCACGCCACAGATGGAGTTTAAAAAAAAAAAAAAAAGGTGTATTAGAGGAAGGAAAGGAGAGGGAAGAATTTCATGTCTTTGTTCTTTTAAGTTTAGGAGCTTGATATGAGGTTTTCAGAATCAGGAAGGCTCAAGAGAGCTGGTGATGGAATCAATAGAATTAACTGCTTTATCACCTTGAGCGGGATATTAGTTTTAAGCTAAAAAAATGTCTTTTCAAATGGATACCACAGTTTCATTAAGGTTAATTGGAACATAGCTGTACTGAAATTGTATCCACTTGATTTGAAAATGCTAATTGTAATGGCTTAATTAATATTGATCTAATTACTTTTCACCAAATTAGTTTACCTAATATGCAGCAATCATATGTTCACTTACCTGAAAAACAAGGACCACAAATAACACACTTTGTTTCAATACAAAGCATTTGGTCCGACGTCAAGCCAAAAGAAAATCAGTTTCTAACATTCACGTTTGAGGTGAGTACCAATTTCAAATAAACAAAATGCAAAACAGCATTCAGACTCCACAAAAATGCACCAAGGAAACCAGACGGCGAGGTATGTTAGGGCATGTAGGGGTGTACTGTCATGCTGAATCGACGTACCCGCACCAAGAGGGGAAAGTTCAAAGCACAACACAGAGGACCCACAAACCTTAAACGGGGTAGGGGTGAAAGGGTTAGTTGGGGAGAGGCGGAGGAAAAGTCTACTGTGACTGTAACCCTCCTACGGAGAAGAGACAAAGGGCAACAGCTTTAGAAGACAGCACATTTCTGACGGACACCTGTCCGTCCAGGTGACAGCGCCGCCTTCGACAAACATATCGCGTTCTTTCGCGAAGAGTCGAACGCAAGCGCTGCTAATGTTGATCAAACCTGATTCCGAAAGTTGACGGGGGGAACAAGGGCAAACGGGGGGGAAAAAAAAAACACTGATTCAAGTTGTCAGTGGAGGGTAATTGAAAACACCAACCTTGTCCTTGCCGTCCCTCGTCTGAGCCGCGGCTCTCTCCTGGCTGGAGTCTGTCGGCGACGGCTGCGGCGCACGGGGACAGACACGCAGGTAAATCACTCTGCTCAGACGAATGCGGGTCACGTCCAACCGCGTACAGATTTGTGTTTGAATCTCACTAATATGGATAAATTCACACCGAGTCCAAAGCGTTCTGAGTTAATACAATCCGGACCATATGCTGTATGGTGGAAAACCATATGTGATGCTAGTGGAGGAAAAAGGCACTTCTTTTTTTTCGGGGGGGAATAACGAAAAAACTTGAAGAACTTCTTAGATATATATATATATATATGTATATATATATTCTATCTTGGCAAAACCCCACTCGCTGACACAACCACGGCGAGATGCGTGGCCGGTGCGTTGAGTGAAAGATCCGACAACCACACGTCTCTCCAAGCTCCGGCGTTTCTCTGCAGCGATCGAGCTAAAAGGCCGTTTGCCAGAAAAAGCCTTGGCATTAGGAAGAGACGACATTGGTGTTAGCGGCCCGTCGCGTCACGCCGTCCCGTCAAGTTGTCCTCGCTGCATTGGCAGCGAGGACAACTTGGGAGAATGTTTGAGGGATAATTGGCGAAAAATTGGACTCTCAAAGGCTGGCATAAGGAGAAAAATACAATTCATTAACAGTGAACGCTTCAACTGGGATTTCATTTTTTTTTTTTTTTTTTTATGGACTGAAAGGAGCGGCGCACATGCGGCAACATACGAGGGAATCCACTCAAGATACGCACACAAACAAGTGAGAGAAAAACGCATTGGAAGTGCCTTCTAAGTTGTTTTCTCCCCTTGTGTTTAGGACTCAAAAACGAGAGAAACCAGGTTTCGCCTGGATAGCCTTAAGTTCCCAATGTCCTTATTTTATCGGTGAACCTTCGGGGAGCAATTTAGCCACAATCCCTTTTTTTGTTCATTTACGAAAGCAGGTGAAAAGAAATGTCTCTTCGGAGCGTGGCGCGAAGAAATAAAAACTTCAACTTTTGCGTGACTGAAACCTATGAACACCCGGCCCTTTGTTGAACCGTTCTTTCAATCCCTAGAAATTGCTTTCTCACACCACCTCCCAAGGCCAAGGAAAAAGAAAAGTTTGGAAATCGAAAAAAAAACAAGCCACATCAAAATTTGTACCACCATCGCGTCGGCTTCTTTCCTCGCGTCACGCGGCTCGTTGTTAGCGTAACTTTTTGGACGAGTCAAAGCCGCCGCGCAGGTGAAAGAGGGACATGCTCACACACAAGCATGCAGACACGGACACGGGGTAGCGTTCTGACCTGAGGGGGGGCAGGCGCTAAGTGGGTTTGATTAGTGCAGCCGAGGCTTGACCCGCGGCGGCCACTTAGCTGCAGAAAGGGCAGGGGCGGCCTCTAAGAGCAACACAAAGGGACCGCATGACAAATATTTAATATGACGGCTGAGCCTTTGTGACAAAATTGAATCGGAGGCCATTTGGGGGGGGGGGGTTTGGGAGCATGGTAGTGAGGCACCTAAGGTTTTATTCAAATGAGTAACCATTAAAGCAAGCGGCTTCCTTGAGGACAGCGATTCCTCCACATGGAAAAAAAAAAAAAAAAAAAAATCAGCACCAAAGCCGCTTTCTCCGAAATACTTTAACAAAATGTTTCAGAGGTTCCCCCAGGCTACATGGAGATTATTCACTGCTTACAAGAGAAGGATTGGAAACTTAACGGGAGACAGCATGGATGTGCTATTATACTCTCTAGGTGGATCCCGGCGGCCGCGTTGGAAAAAGCCGCATTACTGACCCGCCTGCAGCACTCAGAGGTATCATCCAATCAAAATAATCATTTTTTTTTTTTTCAAACTGTTCAGGCAATCATTATGAATTTTAACCCGATATCAGTGACTTTATGGTGAATTGAAAAGACGTCTTCTTCCTATATAATTGATGGGCTGACGGCGCCTCGGGCGCGTTTTGACAGCCGCACGGCGACGCAGGTGTGAATGATTTGCTAATTTACTTTTCTATGGTCGACTCCATGAGTTGCTTTGTGAAACGTGGCGGGGATAAATAGCACTCGTGGTAAAGGCCGCATTAAGAATATGATCTGAAAAGTGTATATAAAGTCAACATTTAAAAACCTCCAGCACAGATGTTTAAAAAGAGGGGGAAAAAAAAATCTGTTATACATAATTTCGCTCAGTCTTTTGATTGAAAACAAAATTGTGGGCCACGTCGTTGTAAAAGTGAGACGACTCAGTGGTAGAAAACATGTGCATTTCCCCGTGCTTCTTTTCCCCCCCCCCCGAGAATGGACCTCCGGTTCCACTTTGTCTTCATTTTCCCGTCAATACGCACATTATGCGTGTATCAAAGTCAAAGAGGCCCGTTAAAAAAAGAAAGACTCCTCTACACAGTTTGAGAGACGGGACGAAGAAGAAAAAAAAAAAAAGCGGCGGCGGCAGGAGCGATAACGCAACAGAGATTAACTGTGATGGATAGCTGATGCAACAGAAACGAGAGGCAAAACGAGAGAGACAGATTACCTGACATGTGGGATGTGGCGCATGCGTGGGAAAGATGTGCTGGGTTTACGGGTTACACATTGACTCGGGCTGACAAAGCAGTGAAGCCGCAGTGGAACACACAGACGCAGGTTTGAGGCGACTCAGAAATGTAGGAAAAGTCATTAAATATTGTGGTGTGGACATAAAGGACGCGTGATCCTAGTTGGGACGAAGGGCCACGAAATGTGTCCTAAGCATGAAGCTAATGCCAGCAGGCGGTTAGCGTTAGCTTTACACTGACCAAAGTTAACGAAACCCGGTATCATCGTCTGATAAAATAGCCTTTATTTTGTGGTGATACCAATATTTGGTTAATAATCAAATCGATACCAGTTGCTAATTTTGTCTGCTGTGTACATTTAACGTTGTTGTTAGAAAAGACATTTTTCTGGAGTAAAGAAGTTTCACCACTCTTCATCATTACATTTTGAGTTGCTAAAAGGCCCTAACCCTGACCAGAAAGTTAAGGAAAAGCAATAGATACGCCATAGATGACCGTGAGAGACACTGGAGCCCAACAAATTGCAGCCCCAGCAGGAATCTATTTACTCGTGTTTTAAGGGCCTGAGGGCACTTTTTAAAGCACCAAACCCTGTTCTCGATGTGGTTTTAATGAGTGTCGCGATAGGAGATTAAATACTCGCTAATATATATTTAATATGCCACACAGGGTTTGTTTTTCGCTCTGAAAACGGCATTTAAAAAAAATCAAATGCCAAACGGATACTACACCAAGGGCTTGTGTTTTTCACTTTGTGGTTTTTGAAAGTGCCCTAAATGGGCTTTGCAGATAAGCCTTAACATGACGTGAAAATGGGAAAACAAACTGTGACCTTTCAGATTATTCACGAGCAATTGGTTCTGGCCCGGTTATAAAGACTTACCCTGGGCCTGTGGATAATACTCTGGACCAAGAAGGACACCGGGTTGCCCGCCCTGCGTATGGCCTCCACTGCCTCCTCATGAGTAGCATCTCTCAGATCCGCTCCATCCACCTGACCAAGAGAAAACACTCTCAGGTTGTTGTTGTTTTTTAAAGGACTTTAAACCCTCCTCGGGGCGATTCTTATTTTGAAGCACTTTGTCCTCAAAATAAAAAGCTTTCTGATAGAATACATCTTAATTCTATCTTCTGGTTCCAGCTACAGTATATGTTGTGTGAGCAGGAACTTCCCTTTACCTCCACGATTCTGTCTCCAGTCTTCAGGGTCCCATTCTGTCCAGCAGGACTGTCCTCGAGGATGTGCTTGATGAAAATGCCCCTCATCACCTCTCCGTTGCTCAGCCGGCTGCCCATCCCTCGGCCCCCGACTATGCTGATACCCAAGGACTTGCCTGCCGCTCGGAAGAGCTCCACTCTGAGGAAGGCCAGATTAAGGTTTTTTTTTTTTTTTTTTTTAAGATACAATTTTTTGATCTGTGTCTGTCACGGGCAGGTTCACAAAGTAGGAAACGCGGTGGTTCCTCACCTCCTGGGTGGGTTCCAGTTGCTGTAAGCGGCACTCTCCTCCCCCTCGCCATCTTCCCGTTCAGGGAGGCTTGGAATATTTCTAAATAGACAAAAATGGAAAGAAAGAGATACAATTCTAAAGAAAGCTCCAAGGACCAACACTAAAGATAGATTTTGTTTACATAGGATGCATTAAAGTTATCCTGAGGAGGTGTTGAACATCAGTGGTGCTATGCTGCAATGTTTCTAAGTGGTCCATTGTTTCATTCCTCATTCTCAACCGCTGACCAGCTGGTGGTAGAAGGTAGCACAAGCTTAGCTGTTACCTTCTTCACAAAAGAGATTATAACGTGTTTGAAAGATCTCACAGACGTAGACAAAGGGTCCTCGTTAAATAAGTTGACACACAAAATGAATGATTTATGACACATGTGCACCCATAGATATATTTATATATATACATAATAAATGTACATGTACTTTAAATAATAATTATGCAGTGTCATGAATACTTATCTGTATAGAGTGGGGATTTCAACATGCAGTATTTCTTGATGTATATTTGTAAAGTGGAATCTTGTATTTATTTTAGAACATTGTTTTATTTTTTAGAACATAAGACATCTAGCCTTTATTTACATCTATGTGTGCACTGGCCATTTTGGTTTTAATAGTTTGATCTTTTAATTATGGTAGTAATTCCTGATGGTGAATGGGCGCAACCCTCATAGTTAACATATTTGGCCAATGCATTAGTAAACCCACGGCTTCACACATTGTTGTCTATGAAAGCCTTTTGAGGTTTTAATAGGCTTTTAATACAGATTTGAGCGTAAAGCGGTCGGATGCACGTGGTTTGTGCTTCCATAATGTTGGGGGTTTGTGGGCACATTCCAAGTGGACCTGCTTCTGAGCGAAACCACACGACATAATCTGCCGAGCTCGAACATGAGGACTTACTTTGGATCTGCTACTTGGATGGGAGCAGGTACACAGAAGACGTCATCTTTAGCCTGCACAAGGCCGGCCTTGTACTCCTCCAGATACTCTGCTGGAACATATGTAATGCTGGCCACACACAAGCACACACACACACACACGCAAATGAGTCATTTCTTAAAAGCCCCTCGTTTAGAAATCCCGCGCGGTCATTTTTTCCCAAAAATGAGACAAATAAGTACAAAAACACTAAAACTACCCCCTTTTCACTGAACACAAGAGTTTATTTTAAATCTGATAACGACACCCCACTGTCTTCTTAAAAGCATTGTATTCAGAACCCGGTCTCCAATTAGAAGGACATGGCATCATAAATTCATTGGTAGATTACTAAATCACTACAAAATCCGACACCCATTTAAAAGTCCCATTTCCAAAGCTTTCAGAGTGAGGTTGATTGTGAAGACCACATTTAACTGAAGCTGACAGATCTTCCACTGAAGGCCTTGATTTCTTTGACATGGTATCACGCAGAGAGGCAAAACTCATCGCAGTGAAATAATTAAATGGATGCGAGGGAGAGATATGGCAGCGCGTAGTTACCAATGTGTTGTTAATGGGAAAAACAGGGAGTGAAAAATAGAGAAAAACATCCAATATTATGTCATGCAGCAAGTCAGTAAGAGGTGCAGTCGATCAAGTTTCATCCAGATGCTGTTTTGACCACATGTGTCAAAGATCTGTGAGTTAAAAGCGCTGCCACGAGACAGACTTTAAATAAGTGTTGTTCAATACACAGTGCAGCGGTTTAACAAATTCAATTCAATCAATTTGACCAATCGGGGGGTGACATTTTGAGCCACATCTTCACCAATTGCACTTTGCCGTAATCACCGGTCTAATTCTGCGTCTGGATAAAGCTCTTGAACAGACCGCCGTGAAGCCCGTCGGCACATGGAGAGGACGAGAGGACGTCAAACCGAGAAAAAAAACGCCACCGGCGTGGAAGTTAGTCATACTCACACATAAAATGGGCACAGATCGTCCTCGGGTGCACAAGCAGATCTAGAATGTGAAGAGTTGGGCTTTTATGCACCGGAGCGAACAAACTGTCAAGTTGAGTTCAGCAAGCAAAACTCGTGAAACCACCACATCCAATTTCCGTGTTGAACATCGTCTCTTTTGCCTTTTCCCGTTATGTGGCATCATTTGCCTTCGCATATTTTTTTATTTTTTAGATTCACTGAATATCCTTTCAGGCTGCATTTCAAGCATTGATTTTTAAGTTTTTCAAAACATGGGTGTTCATATTTTATTTAATTATCCATACACTTTAATTACATCAAGGTGTATGGTTTGTAAGGCTTGTAAAATGCTTTGTTTCACACTCACACTGGTCTCTTTCACGTTGGTAGGAACTGCAGATGCCCAGATACCCTGTGTAGTTTTTCATGTATCCCGTAAGCGGTGTAAACAAGGCTGGACCTTGAGGTATACAAGGCAGCTCTGAAAGTTGCTAGAGGTGTACACTTAATATCTCACTAGCATTCATCTTTCAAAAGCCAAGAGCAATTTCAACAAGACCTTTTCTCGTTCACGACCAACCAAATTATGTTTGCAGTACGGCTGAATGAAAAGGCTGTGAAAGTTGGCCCGGAATGCTAAGTAAGGAATATCTTTATATGATTTTTTGAGTTGCTAATACAACGATATTGAAACCTAGCAGCAATGGTGTTAAACAACTGCATCGTAATCAGGACTGCGTCAATCAGAAAACAATCACGCTAATAAGGCAAAGGTCCACAAATCACAGTTATATCTATGTTGTGCTCATTAGGAAAAAGCTTTGACACAACAACTGTTTACATGTGTGTGTGTGCGCCTTCTAATTACAGCCTCCTACCCCAGGTCCGGTCCGACGAGAGAGTGCCGCCGCAGCATGGCGCGAGCCTGCGCGTTGGTCAGGTCGGCCGTGGGCTCCCCGTTGATGGACAGGACCAGATCGCCGACGCCCAGGCGCCCGTCGCGGCTGACGGATCCGCCGTGGATTATGCTGCGGGTCAGCATCCCCAAACCGTCTTTCGTGGCGCTCACGGTCATCCCTTCCAGGTGACATTGGGAGAATGTTGTCAGGCGCCCCGTGCATTCGGGTGTGGGTTGCAGTTGAGGTCGAGCAGTTTAAAGATTTCAACTTGAAGAGCAATCGCGGACGAATGAGCTCTTCGAGTTAAGAAACCCGGGGCCACCGATATACCTGTCGGCCACTGGCTCTGTTGCAGATGAAAAGGGGCCCTTACTTGAAATGAATGAGATGCACGCTACAAGAAAGCTTCTTCTTATCTCATCAAATTATTCGAGAAGTGGTCGTATTATTCACAACTAAGGGTTTCGATGTATTCTCAGTGGAGTGACTTCAGAGTGCGGCATAATATTTCTGGAGACTGGTCTATCTAAAACTTTCAAACTCCCCTCCACAGTGCAAAGGGATTATTTTGCAAATATTACAAGAAATAACATCATATGCTCTACGTATGAGTGGAATTTGGTTTTGAATTCCACATGGTGAAGATAAGAAATACAAAACCCAAACGCATTACGTTGTAGACATTTAGAATTCAGCATTAAATAAAAACCTTCAAAGTGTGCTAAAAAGCAAAATGAGCCACGGCTTTCAGCGAAGCAATGAGAATTATAAACATGTCTTCATAACACCTCCGTGTTGAAGCTACAACTTAGTATTCTCTGAGTCGGTAGCAGCCCCATGGGTGGGTATTGAAATGGAAATACCCTCTATAGCAATGAAATGACCCTTTCAGACTGAGAAAAAAAATCCTTTCTATCGTTTTGCTTCAAATCTGGCATTTATAAAAAAATAATAACAATAATAATGATGCAAAATAAAAGGCCAATATGCCTTTCAGGTCCGGAAACCTCATTTACACATCTGTGAAGGATGAGGAGACGAATAAATAAAAGAACTAATCAAAGAATGCAAAGAAATTAACACAAACCTAGGCTGGAGTTGCCCTTGACAACTGTGATAGTCCTTTCAAAATTGCTCCCTGAGGTCAGTACTTCCTTGTCTGCGGCTTCTGCTGATTCTCTCACGCCAGCCTCCTCGCCCTTGGGGGGGGGGGGGGGGGGGAGACAAATCGACAGTTATTCATGAAGGTAAAAGGGAAAATATTCGGTCAGATTCCAAAGAAAGCAGGGCTCTCTGGAGAAAAGGTGGGCGCCGCTGATTGGCCGTGGGAATGAATTGGAAAGGAACAAGCTTAGAACTATCTCGTGTTTTAAAGTGCGTGTCGGGTCTGACCGGGGGGTGGGGGGGGGGGGGGGGAGGTTTTGATGTTACCTGAAGAGATTCTATTATATGCTCAAGGATCATTATTCTCCTCGGCCTATCTGTGATGTTCACGGCATGCCAATCATTTATCCTCTCGAGCAGATAACTCACTGCTCAGCTTATTCTGTCCACATTCATAGTTTGTCATGAGTCGATTATTTTACCTTTATCAAGATCTCCATATTTCCGAAGTCTTCAAGAGACATGGCTGGCTCCTTCCGGCAGCGAAGAGACTCCGCAGGTCCATCCGGGAGGGGCGACCTCGTCCCTACCTCCGGCAGCGGGGTGTACGAGTCGGCGCTCTCCGCCGCGCGCCGCGCCAGGAACGGATCGGAGCCGCCCGACGCGCCGCCGAAAGACCGGTCGTGGCCCCCGGGACCCGGAGGAGTGAAAGGGGCCGACGGCTCCGGGGAGAACGGCCGCGTGTCGTCCGCGAGGTCGGGCGGCGGCGGCGGCGGGAAGCCGAGATGCTCGTCCAACACGTCCAGGCGAGCTGTCGGCTGGAGTAGAACAAAGCGCGAGCGTGCAGGATGAGCGTTCCGCCTGCGACAGTTAAGACAACTGCCCAACAGGGAGGATTCATCTTCCTCAGTCGCCCATCCCGCCCTCCTCGTGATGAGCCACGGAAAAGCCATCAGTGGCCAATAGAGAGCAGCGGAAATTATCGGTGATCTTGAGCTTGCCGTGCACGAGTTTCCGTTAAAGCACTACTGTCACAGCATGTAAGACTTGATTAAGAGCGGATTGAGCAGTGCTGAATCTCAGCGAGGAGCGGGGGAGAAGAATAAGTCTTTAAGAAAGAAAAGGGTGCAAATACGTAGCACAAGGAGGAGGACGTTTCGGTTTAAAAACTGAGGTAGTCAATGTATAGCATGCATATATCTTAATAAATGGGGGGGTGATGCAACCGGAGTAATCTTTAGGATTCAAACATTAAACTTTGCCCTTAAATCCATACGTTTTTTTTCAATAAATCCTTTTTGAAATAGTACACAGCAAGACATTATATTACTGGTTTGGCTTGTTCAGGGAAATTTATCGAATTGGTCGAATCATTCAAAAAAAAGGCCTAGTCTTGTAGGAGGAGATCACAGTAAAGTGCCTTTAAATGATCCTTAACAGAACAACCAATGCAGGAGCACATGGGTGAGTCCGTTCAAAGCGGTGCCGAGAAGCGCAACTGTAATCTATCCGTCAGAGCACTCAATGGCCAAAATAGCGGTCACTGATTTATCGACAGAGGCTCTGAGGCTGACTTGGCGGACCCGCGCCTTTTGATCCTCAACAAACTAGTTGACCTTTAAATGTGGCGACCAGAAAGACGAAATCGTTCACATTGCTTGCGAAACGTCGCGTTAGATAATGTCAAGCAAGTCGGGACAAAACGCCGGTCCGCTATTTACTGTCACACTTTTTAAAATGTGTCTGCAGACTCGTTGCCGCCCGCTAGAGCTCCCAGGGGGGAGGCGGAAACGGTTCATCCTCGCTAGAAGACTCAGCCGTCTGACCTCACACAAACACTTCTGCAATCTGTCTGGTAAAGTCCTGCGGTGCTATTAAATGCTCCTCGTTGTCCCGGCCCATGTCCGTCCCTCTAGGCTGCCCTGTCATAGTAGTGTACATTTCTTGGGGAGGCCCTGGAAAATAAGGTCGGTTGTGAACTTTTGGAAAACAGTTTGTGTGACCTTATTCTTCTTTGTTTGTTTGCTTTAATGCTTTAATATCTATTCGGGGGAATCGCCGCTGCACAGCATGCACACCTAAAAACCCCAATACACAACCTACGCCTTTCAAAAGCACAAACACATTCCGTGTGACATTTTGAATTTTGGTAGCAAAATAAAGAATAATGACGACACGTTGTGTAGTTACAGCGACAAAGGGCGATTGCTTTTGCAGTGGCATTTAATGCAATAAGAGAATGACTTCAAGCTGTGCCTTTTGGCCCGTCCCTTTGGCCGCTTACCTTGGGCGTGGATGAGTGCAGGTAATCCATCTCTGCACTACAGCTGCTGCCGTGGAGAGCGATCATGGACGCCTGGAAAGTGTCGTCCTCTGTCCCAGAGTAAGTGAGGTCTAGCAGCCTTTCGTCAGACAGGTCTGCTTCGCCGGCGTCCACCTGTGATAATGGACGGGAGGAGTGTGACCAAGTGGGACAACGGACGCTGGAATTATTGATACCTTTTGTGGACTATCTAATGACAGACTGCTTCTATTTCTACAAGATACAACGTCACAGCATCCCCTAATGAATCCCGTAATCCCATTTGTCAATATAATGGTTAAATGACATAAATCTACGCATGACTACGAACTAACAGCCCTCGCTTGGCGGGATAAGGCAGAAGCAAAAATAACATGTTATGTACAATTTGTTCCCTCGGCTTTCCCAAAAAGCTAACTAACCAATGCAGGCTCTGCTCGGTAAACGATGCCCTCAGTCAGTCCTTCTTCCTCTCCTTCTTCCACCCAAATATTTATGAAGTCAAATGAATGGATGGTGGATGACGAAGTAATCTCCTGCTCACCATATGGGTGTGGAGAGTGGGAATATCCACATATTCCCTAGGAAAGTGGAGAAATTCTTTCAGTGTCTCCAGTTATGTGTAATTAGATTTTTGATTATTGATTTTTTTTTTTTTTGTGACCAAATCAAGTACAAATAAATTAGTATGGGATGAAAATGATGTTAGATGTTAGAAGTTACTCAGTTTTTTATACATCTGATATCAAGTTTGACATTGATCTTGGCGCACAAGTGTTCAAACAGAGAAACGGCTCCAAACGGCACATTCGCGACTCTCTTTGAATTTATTCTTAAAAGAAAACGTGTTCACTTCATGTGTAGCTCTTGGTATCGATTTGGCAAAGCATACCGCCTAGGTAGACATAAGAAAACCCGAGAAGGCTCACTGTCGGAGTCAATTTTGAGAGGCAATAGCCCAAAATATCCTTCAGAGGGGCATTCAGCGTCCTGCAGGACAGGATCATTCCACAGAGGCTCCCCCCGGCTCAGTAATCCAGCTAACCCCGGCTGCCCACATGTCTCACTGTGTATTCCAACCGCACATTCAATACAGGAGAAACGCAGCTCCAAAGTTCTTTTGCAGAGAGAAATATCCCCAACGAAAGTGCACAGGTGCCTGGAGCGATGAACGTTGTTTGGACCACCCCAATATTTTGACAGCTGCCCCCGATGTGTTTGAATGTACAAAAGGGTATGTGCTCTTGGAAGAAAATTCAATAATATAATATATGAAACGAGGAGTGCAGAGCATCGCAGGCGGGTGGCCTCCTCTTAATGGCCGGCGGGTGGAATGCTACACCGTGCAGCCAACCCCAACTCTTTTCTCTTTTTTTTTTTCCCCTGGATGAAAAATGCATGCCCTCGTAAGCTGAGCCCCCTTCCACCGGATCCTAAGTCACACGATGCGCAGACGACTCGACGCTACTTCACAAAACACAATATGTATAAAACTTGAAGTAACACCGACAGTTGGGTGTACTAGTACAAAAGACTTTCTTCAATGCTCACAGGCAGCGGTTTGGCAACTCCGATCTGGACCTTGCCACGGCTGGCTCCCTTCAGGGCCTGGACAGCGTCCTCCAGGCTGGCGTTCTCTAGGTTGGTGGTGTCAACGTACATGAGCCGGTCGCCAGGCAACAGTCTGCCATCTTGTTCGGCCACGCCGCTGGGAACCAGTGAGCGAATCACAATCACCGTCTTTGCGGGGTCCAATGGGTCCTGTGGGAAGTCCGGTCCAGTTAAATTGAGGAGCTGTCAACAGGTGAACTATCACAGCGGGAGGCTTCTATGGATATTTAATGTATTTGTGCTCTCTTTTCTGCAGAGATAAAACAAAAAATACAAAATATACTCAACAGTAATGTAACAAAATGTCATTAGTGTATGACTTGAAATGTTCCTGACGACGTAATTTATTGCTGCATAGTTTATGATGGAAACAAAGACAGCAACGCATATAACAAGTACAAACAACTTTAAATCCCAGGAAGATGTCCTACCTGGTAATCCAGAATGCTGAATCCCAATCCCCCTTCCCCCTTTTCAAGCTCAATGTTCTGGATTTCCAATTCCCACATGGCCAAAGGAGATCCCATCGCCTCCTCTGTCACCTTGTCCCGCGCCGCTGCCGCCACGTTCACCTCGGAGTCTTCAGCAGCCGGTACGCCGCTCGGGTCTATTTGTTTCTGCAGAGCAAAATCCCCAAATCTCACTGTAACAGCGTGGCACCGTCACTTTAACTCTCAACCCCCTTAGATTGCTCCCCTCTAGTTGTGTCTCTGGCTCAGGTTACTGGCGGTGGATAAAAGGGAAATATATTTGCGATGCCAGGGCCTTAGTGCATTATCACAGATAAAGCTGGAATGATGAAAAACCCCGGCCGCAAAGGGAAGCTGCTTTTGATGTCTCATATCTCGAGTAAATGTTGCTGGCTGCTGCTGCTGCTGCTGCTGCTGCTGCTGCTGCTGCTGCTGCTGCTGAGGTTTCACTAGAATTGGTCTTAATAAACTTTCCCCCTCCCCTGCGCATTGTTAAGTCTTTATCCATCATCGTTGACAGTGTTGAAAGTCAATGGAGCGATTGACACATCGGCAAAGCTAATAACAGTTGATGGGTTATAAAGGAGGATTACTTTGGGAGTATTGCTCCCTTATCATGTTCCCGTGTTAATATGCGGAGGCAGGGAAACATATTTCATTATGCACATTACTGCCTTTTGAGGTGATGCAGGGAGTTTCAATACCTATTTGAAAGTATCATGTGCTGCAAAACCCTGCTTGATTATCAACGTGAGCTCATTCAGGCACTGGCTGAGGGATTGTTTCCTAACGTAACTACCTTTGACAAATCGTGTGTCATGATAAGTTCCGAAAGTTACCTTTAATTTGAATGCAGTTAAGAAAGTCTCTGGTTCTGGTTGGACAGCATCCATGTCAGTCTGCTGGTGAGGGGCGGGCCTACAGCATATCATGGTTACGCACAGAGGTAGCTCCTTCAGGATTCTGACTACTTCTTTGTGGGTTTCACCAATCAGGGATAAACCATTGACCTTCAAATGGAGAGGTAAGTATTAGTTAGTAAAGTAGCGATGAATTAATCACTGTTAATTTAAATACACAACCAGCAGTCACATTAGCATCCACATGGAGTCATGTCTCTGGCCACCTTTTAGCTATGTATGGATATCCTTTGTATATCAAAGTAACTTAGAAATGCTAATCCCTGTTGCTGATGAAGTGCTCTCTTTTCAATAAGGGGCCGCACACCTCAAGCAGTTCATCTCCGCTGAACAGCTTTCCGCAGCAGCCAACGGGTCCCTCGGGTAGAACCGAGCGGATGTAATGATGCCCGCTGTTGGCTTCTAGACTGATGCCCAGCCCACTGTTCTCACTAAACTTCTCCACCTGAGCCACCTGTTACGGCAAAAAAAACAAGATAATCACATTTCAGCCAGCCTTTGAAACAAATTGTATGAATGACTCCATCCGGAGGTGCGGTTTACCATCATAAAGCCAATGCCCAGGAGCCCAAGTACTGTTGCATGGGAGAAATTCCCTTTGAAAAAGAAACTTACTACGACTTCATTGCTTGGCCCCAGAATTTCTTGCCACTTCTTCATTAGATCTTCCTCTTCAAAGGGCGCTAGCTCCATCCCTCGGATAACGAGACAAAAGTATGAATGCGCAAAACAACATGAAAGGCAAGTCTGCCATAAACGTTTCACACCAGCCGGCAATGGGAAATACGTATCGAGCTATTTGCAAATGACTTTTGTCGCATTCAAAATGAGACCTGCGAAACCCCCCCCCCCAAAAAAAAAATGTTGTGCATTTGTGCATTGTCTGTGGAATTACCAGGGACACTCATCTCGTTATGTCCTCGTTGTGAAAGAGCAATGCCCGTCTCCTGGCCCCTACCATGTTGGGCTTCTGTAAGCCGATCCGCGGCGGGTCCCACCTCGGATCCTTCACTCTTTGTCTGGAGCGGCTTTTCGTCTGTGGCGACCCGCAAGCACACGGTGGAACAGTGAGACGGACGGCAGTGGGGCGGCGAGCACAGACACGCACACACACACAAAACATACATACAGTACTTATTCCAAATAATATCTTTCTTCCAAAATTGCGGATGCTCCAACATTCCAGTACTTCAAATATCTGCTTAATGATCCTGGTACGTTTTTTTTTACCACTCAATGCCACGGTTTAGGGTGTTTGGAGTTCCGCAGGGCGCCAAAGTGGTCGCCCATGAAATGACTACCAATGCGCCCGAGCAAGCCGCGGTGGAGCCTGTTCAGTGGGGAAACTTTGAAGGGCTAGCATGAAAACCAATTCTAGCTCACGGCTCAACAACTTTAACACTGACAACAGTCGTTAATCCCAACCATTAAATTGCCCATTACTACTTTGTACATCAAACGTGTGATATCATGCCCAGTAAATTAGCTCAAATGTATTGTTTCTCACCAAACTCTTCTGTTTATAACAAGGGAGCTCCAAGGATATGACATCATATAATATGAAGTAGTTGTTTTTATCATCTGTAATGCTGAGGTCTGCAGTGTTGGTGTCACTGCAGCCAAGAGAATCCCGGCCCTCCCCGTCTGTCGACTTTTGATTGGGTTTCTGGGCTACTTCCTGTTGCCAGAATCTCTCTCAGGCTCCATTCATCACTATTGGCAACTCATGCACGTTGCTTTTTTTCCTGCCTTTTGTAGAGGCCTGGAGGTCCTGTCAGAACTGGGCGCGAGAATCTTTCTCTTTACTCTCTGTCTGTCTTGTTTGATGTAAACAGCACTAAAAAAAAAAAGGAGTTCAAAAGGACATGGAAGTACATGATGGATACTAAAACACGCTGGCAGACCTCCGTTGTAACAATGTCTGAGCAATGTGTGTGCCTTGTCAAATGTTGGGCATCACATGCTTATTCATTATTGGATGTTTTTGTAGTGTGAGTCTAATTAACATAATAATAATAATAATACTTTCGTTTTTTATAGCGCTTTTCTTGGTACCCAAAGACACTTAACAATTTAAATCTAAGATGATGAAAAGCTTTTAGTTTTTTCTTTTGACATGTGGTTGTCGGGTCAGTCCAGCCAGTGTAATATGACAATGAAACAGATGGGTCGGATTTGACGGGAATTGTTTGACGATGTCTTTTATAACTGTGTTATAATTCTGAATGAGTCCATTTCACTCTGTTAGGCAGGCATGTGTTTTTTTCTAGTATTAAGAACGGTGTCAAATATTCAATGAACATATTACAAAAATAAATGATTCCGTAAAAAAACACAGAGAGAAGGCAATCTTTCACATTCTATAATAAATGAAAAATATTTCATCAAAATATGAATAAATAAATACTAGAAGCAGAAATAAGGGCTGCTACATATTCAGTAGAAGGCGTCCTTTCTTATTTAATAATTAATCACAATGTCAAACTCAATTTGGATCGCCTTTCAGTGGAACCCAAGACAGTGTTTTTTTATATGCATCAGGAGAATATTTAGTTTCTGTTTTTTTCAACTGAAATTATAAAAAGTGAAGGAAATCTCCATTTGGAGTCACTAGTCATAAAACCGCCTCCTGAGCGGCATTGGCACATCGGATGAAAACATTTTTTTGGGGTAGGGTGATGAATAACAAAGACTGGGTTTTGGCCTAATCATTTCTCTCGTTGCCTCCTTCCCACCTTGAGCAGCCTCCTCAGCCTCCCTCCTTTCCGGCTCCACCACAACGACAGCGACGGCGGCAAGGAACGGGGCGGTGTCCGCGGGGACCAGATCCGGTGGGGTCTCCTCGGGCCTGAAGTCCCGGCGGATGAGCTTCAGGTGGACGGTCTGGCCCGTGTGACGGAGCACTTCCACCGCCTGCTGGTTGGTGTACCCTTGGATGTTCACGCAGTCGACCTGCAGAGGGCGATCATTTGCGAGGCCGTGGATTAAAGGAGGGCCCAGAGGGACAGCTGGTGCTGACAATGTGAGTGACATTTCAATTCTTGTTTGATAGAGGGGAGATTGAAGCAACATTAATCAAAGTGATTAGAAATACCGGCAGGCGTGGAAATAGATTGCTGCACATGACTATTCCCATCTACTTGAGCCATTAACTTCATTAATTTAGATAATTTATAAAAAGTAAAAAAGCTGCATTCGTTTAAGGAATTCATAGTTAAGTTCCCACAGCACATTAACATTTCCGCTTAAGAACAGAACGCAATAAGGCAAACACCAATACACCACAACAACAATTAAAATGAACTTGTGTTTCACTGAGGTTTCAATGATGCAAGAAATTACAGTTTGACTCCATTGTTAATGTCCTGCAGTAATGGAATTTAAAAAAACGTAAACGCTCAGTGTGTTAATTCAAGTCTTGTATTTCAAGGCACAGGGAAAAAGTTGAAATCAGTCAATTGTGAATTATTAATTATCCATCTCAGTATTTCTCTTCATTGACTAAATGTATAATAGATTGTATTAGGCATTCACTGCATTTTTCTTCTTTTTTTGCCCCATGCCACTGAAGATAAAGAAAACCGTACTAGCTTCAAAGAGCATAATTGATACTTACAGCTATTATCTGGTCCCCGACATGAATACGGCCATCTTGATCTACGGTACTGTCTTTAGTGATGCTCTTAACAAAAATGCCAGAGGGCTCTGCGGAGTCACAACAAGTGCAAAGTCAGTAAAGAGATGGAAGAACACGAGTCACGACATTAAGACCCGAAGGAGAAAAGCAAACAGCTGTTTCATCTCACAAGTTACAAGTCTGGCTGTGTGAAGACGGTTCAATATTACAGTACACAACTCGTGAAAAAACAATGTGATGAAACCCAGTGCACTTGAAAAATAACCATCAGGATGAAGCCACTCAACGGCCAATATAAAAATATATAGCCGTTTACGATAACAGTAGAATTTTAGCTTATTTCTTCATTTTGTGGAAGTGAAAATCAGCTCAGCAATCAGCTGTTAACCGATGCTCTGTAGACTTGATAATACCGGGTTCATCACATTCAGCAGCCGCTTTCAAATCCCACGCTTGACCCAGTGTTTATACGTGAGACAAATATGGATCATCGCAACTTATTAAGTGATGCGCGGGTGTAATCAAACCCAGGCAGAGCGGCCATTTTCTCACCTGCATTTTTATCTCCAACGTAGCCAGCAATAGTGATCCCCAGACCCTGGGTGTTCTTGGTGAGGCTCACATCAAAGGCTTCGTCCTCCTCTTCTTCGCAGCCCTGTGAAATAGAGTAAAGGTAGGGACAGCTCAAGATCCGCTGGTATAAAACAGAATAAAAGCAAAGGATGATACATTGGGCAACGGCAGAGGAGTCAGTCATGGCGCTGCAGTCATCCGGCTGTACCAACACACATATAATTTACAGCGCTTTGAAAGAAATAAAAACGCAGCTAATATGTGCAATGACAAAACAAAGAGTGTGAGGGCCTATAGTGAGTCACTACATTTCATTCAAGTCTAAATGGGGTCAAATAGAGTACCCCGAGTAGCCATGAAATAAGTCTACAGCTACATTTGCTCTTCAATGTGTGAGTCACAGGCGACCCACTTCTTTCATTCCATTCATTCCGGGCCAGTCGAGGTAAGAAAGGACAGAGCTGCACTTCAGATGTGAATCATCCTCTTGACCAGTCGTAACCGAGAAAGTACTTTATCCTGCCTCGTGTTACCTCCAAATGACTCGACCCATTTCAAAGTAACCCTTTTCCCGCATTGTGAGAATTTGTAGCAATGCTCTGCCGTATTGTTGGCTCCCACCTGTTCATTGACAGTGGGCAGCACCACGGGCATGACCGCAGAGAGGGAGGGATTCTCGTCCCCGGGACCCCTGGTGACCACCAACTTCACCCTGTTACCACACTGCCTGAGGACCTGGGCCACCTGTTCGCTGCCCATGCCGTGCAGGTCGGTGTCGCCGATTCTCAGGATGTGGTCCCCGCTGCGCAGGCGGCCATCCTGCGGTAGAAAAAGGTCAAATTTCTCACTGAGCATGAACCCATAATGACACTTTGCCACCGCGCGACGGACATGAGTGACAAGGGATTAATGTGCTGGCTTGGCTTGTTATCGTCACGACAACTAACTGGCAAAACACATCTTTCTAAAACATTGAAAGTTTCATAAAATGTACAACAGAAAGACAGTTCCCAAAGAAAATAGGGCTCATGCATTAAAGGAATCACCTGGTCAGCTATGCCTCCAGGAAGGATGGTTTTGACAATGACCCCAGTGGTCTTTCCTCCCACGATACCGAAGCCAAGTCCGGTGCCATCGTTGACCAGCTCGATCGTTTCCACGTGCTGCCACTAAGCGCAGAAGAAGAGAAGAACGGGTGAAGCGATTAAATGGGACTTTTGGGATTTAATCCCGCGATTAACACCGTTGGATACGAGACAGCTCCCTATGTCCGCCGCACTGATGCCGAAATACCGCGTTGGATCGCTTTTGTGTATTGTGTTACACCCTCCAGCAAAGGAACAAATGCGAGATTTTGCCGGTTAGCGTGGTTCTTTACCGCGCTGGAGCTGGCGGACACCGTGCTGGCGGCCGAGGGCGTGCGGGACACCGCGGGGCTGACCAGCTGAGGTATTGGTCCTCTGGCCACGGTGAGCTGCACCCTCTCTGACGCGCTCTGCAGGATTCCTATGGCCTGCTGGTGGGTCACCCTCTGGTCCAGGAGCTGGCCATTGATGGCCAGGATCTGGTCAGCTTCTTTGAGCTTGCCATCGCTGTGGGTGGGGCAGGGAGAGCGAGGAGGGGGGCGGGGGGGGAGATTTCATGGTGAGGGGGAGAGCAAGTTCTGCTTCATGGAGTCTCATATTTTTTAGTAACACTCGTGTATTGTTAGATTCAAATTTAAAGAAAACACCCCAAAGCCACATTGAAGTCAAAAAATAGTAAAAATGTTGTGTTTCAATTTTGGTAAAATAGGTTCATTAGGAGTTCTCCAGAAAACCTGTATTAGTCCCCGACTGTCTGAAACAGACTTCTGAGCCGTTAATTCTTGAACTACTGGCAAATGCTGAAACATTTGTAAGGAATGTTGACCTCGTTGCTATCCGATTAGAATCTTTGAGGAATGCCATGTGGAGCTTTACATACCAGTCGGCAACACTCCCCGGCTGAATTTCCTGGATGAAGATGCCAAGCTCTCCTCGGTTCTCGCTCTTCAGGCCCACCACGCTGAAGCCGAGGCCCCCTGACACTGGCTTCTGTAGGTCCACGTGTGTCACGCAGCGCCCCTGGATCACACACACATTTACTCTACGTATATATATATACACACACACACACATTTTATCTTTGTGCTGACTCCCTGCAGCATCAAAGCCGTAGGCTGTCCTTTAGAAATCTATTTGAAGTGCCTCAAGAGAAAAGACTGCAGCGTGCAGTCTGCATTTCTCATCTTTGACTGTCTTCAGATATCTTGTCTGTTAAGAAGGAACTAATCATGGTAATCTACATGTTTACAGATGAGATGCTGATTTGTGTGTGTGTGTGTGTGTGTGTGTGTGTGCGCGCGCCAAAATGAATGGCACAAGGGCCCCCTTCTGCTTTACGGTTGCCTATACCTGCGCCATGGAGTTAACAAGGTGCTCAAAATCGTCACATGGTGTCTTTCCATTGATGTGTGGAGAAGCTGATGTGTCTGAGCAGGGAACGCGGTCGCCATTGGGGTTGACTGTTGCGACATGATCGCCGTCGTCACTCCCACTCGACGCTGGGATGCTCTCCTGTGAAGAAAAAAAAAAAGAACAACAAAAAGCGAGCAATTATCCTTCTACTACAGTACATATAAATGCGGTGTAATGGAAAACACAGATTGGTACAGAGATTGCCGATGCTGGGATCGTGTGGCTACGGGAAAGTATTGAGCTTAAGTGTCTCACAGTGATACTATACAGTGAGATGTCTCCAGTCTCACGGTTGTAGTGTAACAATAAGTTGATTGAGTTGTATGATGTGTGTTGGAATGTAAGCACGTTTCTGTTGATGCCACGTAGCTGCTGTGATCTTTTTCCCCCTTGACGGGAAATAAACGGAGAAAGACGTGTTTGATTCAGAGACTTTACTATTGTTTTCCAATTGTCTGCGAAAGTCTTCCACCACAATTGGTAGTGTCTGTCAGGTTGGCAGTTTGCGGCTACATCACAGAGAGGAATGTCTGCAGAAATGCACCTGCGGGGAACAGCATTTACTGGGAATAATCCCCCTAAAGACAATGAAAAGTCCAACCGACGTCAACAAGATGTAGTCGTCCTGTCGACGTAAACATTCAGCAGGTTTAATTTTAGACAACAAAACCCTGACGTCCGGGTGTCTAAAGCCACTGGGATGACGGATGGTTTGTTATCCCGCAATGATTAGCTGGATCCAAAGCAGCCTAATCCTTCAGGGTATAATGGCGCTTAGCGGATGTTCCAACAATGACTAGTAGGCTCCAAATACAATATTTCTATCATGGTGGGGGGGGGGAAAGCATCGCAGACCATCTGGATGCCTTGCTAGGCTTTGGGTTTTAATTACTGCAATGACTTTGCGTGTGTGACAGATGAATTACATGGACGAGGTAACGGCATAAAACAGGGTTTTTCCAATTTCATTAGCCAAAGGGCATAACGTTTATGGCCATCTGAGCTGGATTTAAAACTGACGTATATAGCACACAGCAATCACTCCATAAACACTCCATTTGGCAAATGTCATAGCCGAAGCCAAAGCTGTCCTTGTGAACTCTCGCATTTGCATCTCTGGGAAGTCGACTGCACTGAGGTTTTCCGCTGAGGGAACATGTACTGCAATCGGACAGCCCCCATTAGTGCTGCGTCTGCAAACATGGCCCTATGGGCCGGGCTAAGTTAGCGTAGCATGCTGCTAAGTTCCTGTCCTCATGCGTGAGCTTTGTTAGCTGGGGCCTGGCTAAGAGGATTAAAGTTCCAGTTTGGTTCTCGCACATTTAAGAAATTGTTTCTGCCCCACTTCATACAGTGGCCTCTTTCTCATTGGAGAGTAGGGCCTTGTCGCCATGGCGACATGGGCTGTGCAAGGCCTAACTAGCAGAGCCAGAAGACAGACAGAGTGTGTGTGTGTGTGTGTGTGTTTGTATGTCTGGCACTTGTCTCACAACAAAAAAACGCAGCCTCCCTCCGCATTGGTTCTGCTTAAGGAGGCCAAACAAATGCAGTTGGGTTTGAAAGTGCTATAAAAACAGACCTGCAACACGTCTCTTTATCGTTTATTACAACATGGAATTAGTCCATTTCAGAAATCTGAAGGGGATTTGTGATGAACTGCTGCTTGATACATTTGGCTTATTAAAACAAACACGCGAATCAGCAAACACACACACACACACACACACGTGCGTGCGTGCACATCCAGTAGGCGGAATGCACCTCGTTTCAAATAAGCTAAATCACCAGCACACAAAAATGCCAGCAGGGCATTTCTAATCTAAATTCCACAAGGGGTAAAAAAAAGCATCCCTGCCTCCCACAGCATTGCTCAAATATTTCCATCTGTATTTCTCAAACGCTTACCCTGGCCCTTTTCCACTGTGACTTAAGAGCTCTTTGCCTCCACTCAAATGTTCTATTCTCAACGGAGAGAGAATCAGCATGAAAAAGAGTCCCTGACTTGGACTGAGTACCTCTGATCATGCACTCATAATATTTCTAGGCTTTTGTGAACCCTGACAGCCATTTGGCCAAAGACTATCGCGGATGGGGGACTTACAGGAGAGCCAAAAAGGGAATCGGCGGGGTCACACAGGAGAGCAGGAAAGATGAAGACACTTGCATTCGTAGGGGGGAGTTTGGGGGAATATTATATGTCATACAGGTAGCGCCACGGTTTAAATATGTTTACATTGTGTGCAAGATGCCAGCACTTCTCTACACTGACACAAAAGCTGTGACTGGCACTTGATATCACCTCTGCTTCCACCTCAGCTCATCCAATATCGCGATCATAAAAATGTTGAGAAGCTCTTATTAATCATTAAACCTGACCACTTCTGTTTATATTACTTCTGTGCTGACAAAGTGGGATGCTGCCATCTGGCTTTTCTGGCCATTCATATATTAATATACTAACTATGCAAACTCTAAATTACCATAACCTTCCACTGGCCTTGGAACGCATCATTCATTAAATGGAGCATCGTCATTGGATTTTAACATTTTGACAGTCTCGAAGGCTGTTTGTTGACACAACGATTCAAACTTTTAATTGATTAAACCATCCTGTAGCTGTGCAATCGTGATGAATACCGTCAAAAATTGAATCGCCATGAAAAATAAATGTTCATTTTACCTGGTCTCTGAGATGCTGGACGGACTTCTGCAAGGCCAGGATCTGGTGGAAGAGGGGGCTCTGGAGCACCGATTTGAGAAGGCTGAGCTTCTCCTCAGTGGGCACCTCCCCCCGCTCCTTCAGTTTGGCCTGGAGACGCTCCACCGCCTGCAAGGCACGCTGTGTATCTGCAAGCCGTCGCATATTTCAATGACAGCGCCGGCCAGATTGAAGGGGGGGGTGGATGCAAGCACGGTAGAGATAGAGGTGGAGAGAGGGGATGAGGACAGAGGCTTTATCAGTTCATGGGCAGAGATAGGGAGGACGGGAGAGGGAGGAGGGGGGAGGAGGACATAGCCGGGTGGATTCATTCAAATCTCATTCGCTTTTTTTAATGATAAATAAGCAAAATGGAGGGAACAGTCGCGCCGTTCGTCTTGAGAGTTGTAGTAGTACACTGTGCTTGTTGTGGCCTTTTGTGTCAATGGCTCACAGGAGCATTGAATTGGTATCAGGAGGGGGAGGGGGGGGGAGATAAAAGCACCGGGCTCTCCGCCGCTTGCTTGCTGGACCCTGCATAAGCCCCACTATCGAGCAACTCCTGAGTGGCTTGTTAGTGAGGATGGGCCAAGCCCGACGTCATCTGGACGAAAATAAAGCAATTTCCGAAGCCCACCCACTGTGACTAACACCTAACAGGGCGTGCACCAGGTCCACGGCACTTTTTTGCACTTACGAAGCTTTGTTGTCCGAACAAAGGTTGTACACAAGCCAATAACAGTGGGGGCACCTTTCTGGGTGCGCCACTTGTCCTTTGGAGGTAACTGTGTCATTTTAATACCTCATACCCCCCCCCCACCCCCTCCCACAGAGGTTGGCATGTATGTGGGCATCCATCTGTTTGCGTTTGTTCCAAAAGACAAGGTGGTCCTGGAACGGAGCCTAGGTTTAACACTATCAGAATTGGAGTCTAAGTTGGATTAATTGAAAACATAAAGCAATTTCTTCATATATTTAAAATCTGATCATTCAACAAAAAAGGATGTGTGTTACGTAAGCTAGTAGTATTCAATTACTAGTAATATCATTACTTGCAACAATCAGCAACGTTTGGACATTTAATATCTTGATAACAATGTCTGTAACGTTATACCATGTTTTCAGAAACAAAAGCCTACTTTTTTTAATGCTCGACACAAGAAAACTACTGAAAATGTTCCCATGTAATTAATATTTAAATTAACAAAACAGTTAGAAATTAAATGATGTAGAAAAAGATGTAATATTTACAGCTATACACTGACTTATATGCGTGCATATGCAGAAATTGGATTAAGGAAGTAGTTTAATTTAAAGTGAGCTTCATCAGACTTTGAGAAAGTTGGTTGAGCATGTGCTCATGATAGTAATAACCCAATTCCATTTAAAGCTGCTGATTATCATATTGCATCATTGTCATTCCATGCCTGCACACTTGGTGGTCCACCCAAATCAAATCAATGTTTTATGAAGCCCTCTTGTAACTGTACGCCCGCACAAACACCCCCCATCTTCCATCAACTGGGACTAAGTGTCACACCCACAGTAAGAGCGCGGTCATGAGGCCCGGCTTTGAGGGTGACCGCTCGTCGCAGCTTGAAACAAAAGAAGATGGCGGCGCTCATTTGGCGCCGCGTTTGACAGTCAGACCCATACATCTCTATGGAGACAAACAAACAACCAAGTATATGGCAACATTATCAAAACACGGCAACATTGGCAGTCCCCACGCCTTGAACCGAATCCAGTGCCTCTTACTCCGGTTGAGAGGAGCTAACAGCGGACGCCAAAAAACGCGGATTGGCGAGCCAGCAAAGACGGACACCAGATTGATAAAAACACAAACCCTTGCACAAAGAAATAGTTCATCTCAAAAGACGAAAATTGAGATTCCAGAAGGCGCAGATCGATTTTTTTGTTTATAATGGTGGCAATGCGACTGAATAAGCGAAGCATTTAGTACTGGTTGTATCCACTTACCGTGAAAGGATTAGAAAAGCGATTACTTACCCATTGTTTCTATCATTGTTAGAACTCCAGTGGAATGTGTTTTCTCCCCATTAGCAACAATTTGTAGCGCTTCCCTTTTTCAAGGCCTGCAAAGAACAACACAATGTTTTATGTCTTTTCCCTACTGCTCTGACGGGAAATGCAATTTGGAAACCTTTTTGTTTGTATTTGCTAAAAACAGCAGTACACATCAACAGCAATCAATGTTTTTAAGGCTCTTACCACAACCAACAAAAACATTGTAGGTATTTAGTAAATATAATAAAGCCCGTCCGATTGGGAATGCTCTCACAGGTTTCTAATAGTGGCTTCGTTACAAGCACAACATGACTCGGGGAGACTTTACACGATTAAAGGAGATTGTTAAGACCATTAAATGCCCTATATAGAATCTTAGAATAGCTGCAGTGCATGTGCCGACGGGATCACTGCAGCGCGGGTTTGTTTATGTCCACTCAATTCAGTTCATCCGATGTTTAGAACTTTTAAACCCACTAATGAGCTTTCAAAGCATGATATGTGGCCGCTGTGTACTTTATGTATCTAAGAACTATTTATTAATACCAAGCATTTGATGTACTTGTGTAAAACAAAACAAAAAATAAACTGTGCATTCGGAATGCCGCAACTATGCTCTCGAGCTTTTGCTTTGCGATTGGATTTATATCGATTACAATAATATGGCAACAGTAATAAGCATCACGAATGCTGCATTCAGGGACCTGTGGAAAATACTACGTCGGAACGTTTTGGAGGTGAGTGGTCCATACATGCTCGAGCAAGGGCCAAAGTGATTCCCTCTCGGGGCTTTCACGCACCCAGTTGTGTGTAATGATCCACAGGAGGCCCGAGGAGGGCCTTATGGTCCCCGCCGGTGGAGTCAGTGCGAGCTCTGCCGTGACCACACACGGCTAATAACGGGTTGTCATTTCACGGGGCAGCTCTCCTCCGAAACAAAAGGTGAGGGAGGGGGGGGGGGGGGTGGGAGTCGCTCGATAACGCGCAGTTCACGTGTATTAATCCGCATAAAGCGTTTGCTACAATATACTATTGTGTGTGTGTCCGCGTGTTTTGCTCGTATTTTGAATAAAGTCGCAAAAGCATTTGGGGCAATCCGCTTTTCTCAACTCCTCCTGCTCCTCCTCCTCCTCCTCCTCTCATCCATGGAGCAAAGCAACAGGCTTCCCGAGAGGAAGAAGTTTACATAGTATCGCCGGGTTTGTTGTTTTATTTCTTTTTTTCTCCCCCCCCCCCCCCCAAACGCCCAAGGGTGGTTGCTGACAGTGACGTAAAAAAATAAGCACAAGCTTTAAAAAAAAAAAAAAACTTAAGCCCGCTGTTCCTCCTCACGGTGAAACCCACCGCGACAACAGGCGTCTCTCGGAACATTGTGCCTCCTCATTTTCGCGACATTGAAGCGAGCAACGCGACTCTGTCCCGGGGCGTCGTTGTATTCCAGCGTAGCTCCATTAACATGAACCCGGCCTGGAACACGTCCGAGGGAGGTACAAAAAAAAGAAAGAAGAAGAAGAAGAAGTAGAAGAGAATCACTTACATGAGCGCGAGGCTCGGTGTGTCCCACGGCCCTGTCCTCTGGTCGTGCTGCTGGCTAACGGCGCGCTGCCCCACGGAGCGGGGCTTAAAGATGGGGCGTAGTGTAACTCGATCCTCTGTGGACATTTTCAGCGGCGGCCACGGAGCGTTGAGCCGCAGGAGGAGGAGGAGGAGGGAGGGGAGGAGGAGGAGGAGGGGGGGGGAGAGAAGAAGAGGCGCCGCTTGCTGGCGGGCCCGAGGGATGTTGGCCCGTATGCCGGCTCCGATTTGGCACTGGGGGGTGGGGGGGGTAAACTAATCAAAATGCAAATGGTAACGAGTTTATTTCAATATTAAGGGAAAGCGGGGTCCTCTTGATACTTTCGAGGCTGAAATGATTTGCTCAACGGGGGCGACGGGTGTCTGGTGTCACCTGCACAATGGCCCCTGTGTTAGCACTGGGATTTATTGGATTTCGTTGCCCCCACTTAATAACAATATTAACGAAGGATGGTATTTCTCACGGAGGAGTTGTGTGGAATATCACAATTTTAAGCATTATTTTTTTGCCAACCCCTAGTTGAGTCATATCAGTGAAGTCCCCTGCTTTCTACCTAATCGGTGGCTTTGCATTTCAGTTTTAGCGCAAGCAAGACAACACTGTTGTGGAATATTTCATTCGGTCTTGACGAATGATCAAAGTTGTAAAAGTCAATTTATTGCTTGCAAGCAGGAGGTCAAATACACGAGCACGTATACTACAGTGCTCTGTGGAGATGGCGTCTCCGAACAGTCAAAAGTACAGAGCTTTTATACACGCGCAAGGAGGTCAACCCCAGTGTCAGGTGGCCCGCAGCGGCGCCGAAGCCTATGACCACTAGACGATGATGGCAGATGTGGAACTTGCGAACCGAGCGAGATGTGAAACTAGGTTACGAAACTTGCATCGATACGTACGGAACTAGGTTATGACCCTTTGCAAAGCAGGTGAGGCACCGGGTAAAGTTGAAGATGGGGGAACAGACAGTTCCTTTTTTTGAGCGGACTCGGCTGCAAATGGAAACTTGGGGTCATCCCACCAGAGATCAGTCATTGGACTGATCTCTGGTGGGATGACCCCAAGTTTCCATCAGTCATTGGACTGATCTCTGGTGGGATGACCCCAAGTTTCCATCAGTCATTGGACTGATCTCTGGTGGGGACGAGTCCGCCTACAGGTGGGATTCTGACCACCTGGTGACGTGGTGCAGCGAGAACAACCTGGAGCTTAACGCCCTGAAGACAGTGGAGATGTTCGTGGACTTCAGGAAGAACGCAGCCCCACCTTCCCCCCCTCACCTTGTGTGACTCCCCCGTCACCACTGTGGACTCCTTCCGTTTCCTGGGCTCCATCATCACCCAGTACCTCAAGTGGGAGCTGAACATCAGCTCCATCAATCTGCAATCTGCCGTCTCTCCAGGACTTGTTCGCTTCCAGGTCTTTGAAGCGGGCCAGAAAGATTGTAGCCGACCCCCCCCACCCTGGACATGAGCAGGAGGTTGAGGTGCATCAGGACTAAGACCTCCCGCCACACAAACAGTTTCTTCCCTTCGGCAGTCGGGCTCATCAACAGAGCCCGGGGCCCCCCCTGACTGACTCTCACTCCCATGTTCATTCACTTCGTCACTTGTCACTTTGTTTAGCTGGTGCACTTCATCTTTATTTTTATTTCTAATTTTATCTCCTCTACCTTACTAACCCATAGCTTTAGCTTTAGCGTACTAACCCATAGCATATATTTTATTATACTTATTTTTTTTTTATCCTATTGCTGCACTATGTTGTCATTATTTTACTGTCTTCCGTCATGCACCAACCACCAAGACAATTTCCATGTCTAACATATTATGGCAATAAACGTTTCCCGATTCCTGATTCTGCTTTCCACATGTCAAACTTCAATACAGACAATTATCACTCCTTTAGCATACGACTATGTAATAACATAGTTTGCCATTACAATACACATCTCACTTGTATACCTATCACCAAGGCTGATGGCTTACCAAATGGCGTACTTCCCTATAGGACACACCCACGGGGCCTTAGATCAAATATTGTAGTCAGCATTGTGTCCTTAACTGTAGAATATTTACAGCATTAATATAGCCGCAAACTTACAATGTAAAGACTTGGGGGGGGGGTCAATGTCTACCTGAGTGAAGTCACTCTCCATCTCTCTGTGTGTTGTATTTCGATCTTCTCTGCGCTTTGTTGACATGGCCGGGCCGGCTGTGTGTTTTCCTTTTTAGTAAACATGTGTGTGTGTGCCCCGCCAGTCAGCTCGCAGCCGCTGCTCAACCATGCGCTGATGCAGCGGTTAAAGCTGATAATATATATATATATTTTTTTCAAACGAACCCACCATCCGGTTCCCCCTCAGGTCAACACAGCGAGCTGGTTCGCACTATGTGCACTGATACCACTGAGGAATTGGTGAATTTCATAAAAGTTACCTTGAAGGATCTTCTTTTTTTTTTTTTTTTTTTTTAATGAGCAGGTTTGGGAGACAAAATGTCAAACGCATGTTTTGTTTAAGGTATGTGATTAAGTCCTTGAAATAGTAACATCTCAGGACACTTGGCCTCAGCAACCCATATGTGGCACAGATGCAGTAGTGCACTGTTTATACAGCCTCGAGCTAAACATTACGGTCTGTATCTTCAATACGGGCTCATTATAAAGGAAGATAAGTACAGCTGTCCTTATTTTTAGCCATATTAGAGTCATGTAGGGCAAATAAGTAGGAATGCAGACCTCAATGATTTACTGTTGGCCTATCGCAAACATTGCTCCTGGGTATCCACACTTGGCAGAACCAACACAAACTGGTGCTATAACTCGTCTTCAATCTTTAATCAGCGTGAGATCGCCACCTTCTATAGTGAATCCGGCCTATTGGTCGGGCAAGATGTGTGTGGTTCGTTCATTTACATATTTAGTCTATTTGCGGACTTCTCAACTACACGTTACAAAGTCAGATGTCATCAACACAATCTTTGTCTTAAAACGTAGTTCATGCTGACACCCACAGAAGCATGTGTAAAAGTTGTGTAAAAAGCAACGTGCGTTTGTGGTTTTCAATTCCGAGAGGAGAGTCGAGCATTTCCCGGCCGAGGAAGCACCTTGGAAAAGGACACGGCATCCTGATAAAACGAGAATTCTCGGCCTGTGTCCTGTTTACAGGATTATGCACTCCATTTCAGGCGGCAATGTGCCATGCTTATCAAATTTGATATGAGCTGTTACTCGAAATGAAATGTATCAAATGCCCACTGGGATAGAAGCTGTTGCCTGTTAAGTCATGAGTCAGATCCAAAAGCACCAAAATAGCAATGCTGCGATTATACTTGCATTGTTTTTTCCCTTCGTCTTCAGGCACAAGTGAAGGTCCGTACTTTAGGTACTGGTCGGTCAGATTGCGAACAAGCTGTTGATCTGCCCTATGACAATGAGGAACTTTTAGTTTAAATGGATCGAGACCCCAGGATGGAGCAGGAAGGTCACTGTGTAAGAAGTCATTCCAACAAGGGAGAAAGGGATTCAAGCGGCTTTCAGAGAGCTGATACTGACTAAATCCCTTCACTATTTCTATCTTTGCTTCTACCTCTCTCTTATCCACCTTAAAACTCTGCTCTCACTTTGACAATAAGCCACTTTTGTGTGGGAGGTCTGACTCAGCCAAACGGTAAAAGAGAAAAGAGATTGAAACGAGAAAGAAGGGTAGGAAAGAAAAATAAAGACCTCAGCTCGGTGCGAGGCGGCCTCAGCATTTTGTATTTTCATGACTGCCTATTACGAGCCCTCAACAATAGTCATTGTTTGAGACCGCTTAGTGACACCAGATCTGTGGCAACTGGATACAAATCTTGTCTGTTTATTTTCAACTGTTTTTTTTTCCCACCCTGCTCCTTGTCAGTGCTTGGTTTTCATTTCATCTGTTCATTTCATTATCCCTTTTTAAATAGACCGATACGGCCTCGTTAAAGCCGATCGATGCATTCTGTGTCAAAAAACACACCAATTTACACGATAAGTGGCGTCTGCCGTGAAAATGTGGTCCACGGCGACAGGTGTAAGTAATGACATTAGCGCGGGGTCCCCGCCCCGCTTAGAGAAGTTTAGCACACCCAGACAGCTCGCTGTCAGGATGAACGCTGTTAGAGACACCTGCGTCTGACGGGTCAAAACAAACGGTGCCGTTCGCGTTCACGTGGCTCGGCTCGTGTCTCTCGCTGCTTGACAGCGATATACTGTGATTCCGTGTGCTGACTAATGGCGGAAATGATTGGTCAAGGGCACGATAGTTTAGCAATAACGTGACCACTGCCTCTGCGGGGGGGGAAATGACATCACTGCTTGAAAACCACAGGCAGAACTCTCTTTTCACACATCCTGCTTTATTGGGCATATGAAGTCACGAGGTGTAATAGAGATATGCCCTTAAGGAATCACAAATCCAATGATTGGGCACTAATTTGGCAGAGTGAAGGGCGGTGTCGTGTGCCCGTCTTCGTTTATTGTCAATAAATGCATCAAGATTCAAAAAGCCTCTAGAAGTGTAACATCCCAAAAGATCTAAAAGGGTTGACAGAAAGAATGCAACGTCATGATTAATAGTTGTTTTTGGAAATGGTTTTTTCGCAGCATGTTGTGTCAGTAGTTCTAAATGGCATACAAGTTTGAAGACCAAATAAAGCAGTTTGGGAATGTAAAAGTGTTTTTAAACTTGAAGATTGCGTTGATGTAGGGAATTGTGGCTTTGGGTGTGGTCTTCGGGGGCACAGGTTTATAAACTGAAAGTTTAGCCTGACCGTATTGTGGAGAAAAAAGGTTCAATCGTCTTCCGCCCCCTTGGGAACACACCCGATGTCAAACCAACTCAGACGTAAAAATAAGATCCTTTGTACACATTCTGCGATAACTGCTGAGGTGTGACCCAGAGTTTCCTCTGGGGCGCTAATGTACACCGGAATTCTCCAATTCACAGTACCAGCATGAAAGATGTGTTTGCATGGATATAAGGTCCTGGATGGAAGAGAAAGTCTTCAAGGATTCATTTGACTATTATCCTTTTAAAGCTCTATGTACAATAGAAAATGTATCCTCACCAGAAGACGAATGAACCCGATGGCACATAAAAAGAATCATTGATGAGTGAAAGCAGGTAAAAAAAAAAAAGGTAGTAATTTGTCTCATAGATGCATTTCAGACTTCACAGAGCGATGGGTAGAAGGGTGGTGTAACTAAATGTGATTGGGGTCCCTTGCCATCCACTTGGCAGCTGCGCGATTGCTCGCTATAGGTCGCTGATTGCTAACCCGCCTCGGTAGCTTATTACCAGCAATTTCTTTCCTCCCATATTCTTTTCAAGTTTCTGTAACATCACACTCAGAGGAAATTGCAACCTGTATGACTCGAAAAGGGCTTTTAGCGCGGCTATTTGACCTTCCGTATATGTCTGACAGCCACAATTAGCTCCCCCAAAGCGCCGACTGTCCCCGCGAAGCCAAAAGCTTTTGAGGGCGCCCTGAGTCGCGACAGGTGAGGTGAGGAGCCGTGAGGGTAAATAATATCTGCCTTTGCAAATGTTGGAAAAAAAAAAAAAAAAAAAATCGGATGAAGGAAATGGCCGCTCATTGTTTAAATGTAAGCCCTGTCATTGCCGCGGAAAGAAAGTACCTCGTTTTGTCTACATTTATCTACGCAACACAGCCGTTTCCGTGCCTGACTTGTATTCATTATATAGACATTTAGAGCGGCATTGATGATTACATTCGACTCGCATATCCACGGCATCTGTTTTTGTCAAAGATAAATTGCAAGCCAGACTTTCAAATTCGCCGCAGGTCATTTAACTACACTCACTGCTGTTTTGAAGAGACATTCTGTTTCCTCAAAGACTTTTTCTATCCGCCTGCAACTAAATATATTGAAGCGAGCAGCACATTAAAACAAGAAAGGATATGTAACCTGTTTTGCAAATTTGTTTATATCAGTTGAATAAAGATGGTGTCTGGAAATAGCCCCAAAAAAGATTTATCTTTATCATTATTTTGTATGCTCTGATGATAATTTATTATTTCAAAAGAACATTTTCACTATATTCTTTCACATCCTGAAGCAAAAGGATGCTGTATTGCATGAAGAAAAGGATGGTCATATGTACATCCATCGGCTCCGTGTGTGTGAGCCCGTGTGTGTGAGCACAGCAGGGCTTTAAGCTCAACCCAAACCGACTGGTTTACCAGGTTTCACCTTTTATCACATTTGCAGGCTAACATTTGTGAATTAACAATAAACAACAGATACAGCTAAAGCTGATGGGAATGTCATACCAAACTCACATATTTACTTTACTATTTACTATTGTGCCGGCATTAGGTGAAACAAATTCAAAAGAGATGGACGCATATATACAACCGAGAAGCACTTCTCCATTCACCTGGAAAATGATGTCAAGATATGCATCTTAAAACAATTTCAATGCATTCAACTGCCCAGGAACCCTAGCGTGGAAATAGGCTGTGAAAGCGTCATCAGAGTGAAGGACAACACGGCAGTTCACACCATTGCTTCTGATGCAACTCACTAATCCTTTGTGTCAGCCTTGGTTTACCGAGAGGTTGTCAAATGGGAATTTAAGGACCCTTAAAATGCCGCTCGACCAGAGGGCAACATACATATATGCCAGCGTTTTAGACATATAGACTCGAGGGGAAAGGGGATGCAGGGAGTAACGTTTATCTTCTGAGACACATTTTTGTCGACGGTAAGCGCGGGATTTCAAAAATTCTACTTTGAAAAGGCTTCTATTGTCGCCTCACGGCACTCCTTTTCATAACTTGAGCCATTACAATTCCAAAGAGGTGGAACTTACCACTGGGGTGAAACGATTATAGTAATAATTAAAAACAGTTTGTGGCCAGAAGCACTTGAATGATTTTCACTTTTTGTAGCTGAAGCTGTGCATCTGTTTTGAGGATTTAAACTTTTCAACATATTTTTGGCCATTTATGCACCACACTTTCAAGTTGAAGTGTGCTCGAGTTGCAGCTGCTTGTCATGGTGATAAATAATGTGGTGTCGTTTGTGAAAAATGGGTTTTTTTTTAATTGCGGAGGAAGTTGCCGCCATGTTGTATGTGTGACAGGGTGAGGAAACATCTTGTTAAGAATCTCTTCTAAAACGGTCTGCTTGTTGACTGATCTTCTACTTTATGATGCATAGGACTCAGTGAATGAATGCTGTGATGATCTCGTTGAAACAGAAAGAGTTTCACTGGCTATAACTGACTCATCCAACATTATATGATACATTTATGAAGACACAAACAAATCAGAGGGATTGTAGTGGCTCCAACAACAACTTAAGCAACATAAATTAAGAGCCAAATCATTTTATTGATCACTCAAAGTATGTGCATTCCCATCACAGGTGGTTAAGATCCATTAACAACATAATGACTTATTTTTGTTGCATTTTTCAGTAGTAGCGTTAACACTTTTACGCATGACTCTTCCTTGAGTTTGTTTGCCGGTTACCAAACCATCACCTCCGCTGCGCTTCCTTTGGAAACGGTCGACTTTTTAATTCATCCTCCAACGCAAAGCGTGTCTCGTGGAGCGGCAGGTTGGTGGTCGGCCGATCCGGTCCCCCCCCCTCCCTCCGGCGCGGCCACGCCCCCCGGATGATGACTCGATTGGGAGCAGCATGGCTGGAGCCGAAGCTGAAGGGGCGAAAGCGTTGACGCTGCGTGCGTTTTTTCAAAAAGCTGCGCCAGCGGCCGGAGCTGTTTGCAGACGGTGGAGCCGCGCGCAGAGCACCGGGACGCCGGAGTCGGTGGAGAACGGTAAGTGCGCACGTTACCGGTGTGTTACCGGCTCGTCGTTTCTACACGGGAGCACATTGCATGTTTCAGAACTACTACTTCTCCTGCTGTGCGTCGTGACGAAATGTGAAGGTGTGTGTGTGTGTGAGAGAGTGCGTGTGTGTGAGAGAGAGAGAGAGAGAAAGGGATGCTGCGCCCTAGACGCGCCTTGCCCTTTGGCTGTGCCTGATGGAGAGGGACAGAGAAGCGGACACAGCAGTGTTCATGACGGACAACGTTAACAGTTGGTCGTCTTCGAGTCAACGTGAATCAGAGTCAAAATGATCTAAGCTTTAATGGACGTGTATGCTGACCCAGACTCGGAAGTTGTCTCCGGTTGCCCTCAACGAACAGAAGCCAAAATGGACAATGGCAACAAACGAGGGCAACACATTAGAACAAGATATGCACGAACATTTAACCAACTTAAATAAACATTCACACTATGTATCAACATAAAACACAACAACAATGAAATTGGAGGCAATGGTTTTCACTGCATTATCCCCTTCCCTCATCCTCTTTTCTTTATGTGATCTGAGACCTGAATGTGATCTGTGGCTGTCAGTGACAGTAAATGAGACAGAACAATTATATTAGAATGATCAAAGTTCAACGACAAAACAGAAACCATACATTGCGTGCAACCTCGATTTGTGCATGTACCTGCCAAGCCATGATATAATATAGAAGACAAAGGATGTCATTTTTTTTAAAAGTCCCTTATTTGAGTGCCTAATCTAGCACACTAATAATTTCAGATTTTGAGATCACATTTGAGGGATCGTGACGTCAAATGTCAGCAAAAATAAAACCAACTTGTTCAAATCCAACCGTGCTTTGGGCAACAGTGGCCTTCCTTCCACAGAACACGTCTCGACTTGTCATGGTCGGAAAAAGCACAGGTGTCTATAATGGAATTATTGATGGCTGAATTCAATTTAGCCGCTTTGATTTCAGGTCCCTGGTGTTTGTGCGCGCGTTGGCCGGCTGCCACTCTCGATGGAACACCTGAATGGGACGCAGCCAGCGTTTATGTTATTATTATTATTAGCAACACCTGTGCTCTTCCTGCCGTGAGCAAGGCCCATTGGTTGAAGTAATAATACGTTTCTTTGGCTACTTAAGGAACAGTCGAGGGAAATTGTATGTTCACGCATCAGGCGGGCAAAGAGCCACGTTAGCGTTGGCTTGGGGGGGGGGGGGGGGTCGTGTCTCTGGTCGCGTAAGTGTACGTCCAATATTCAGTTTGCTTTTGTGTCTCTTGTGCTGTGGAAAACATCTGTTTGTTTCACTGCCAAAAACTCCCGCATGCTAAAGCTAGCTAATTGCTAAATTTCTCCATCTTACTTTTGTGTGCGTAGCTCTAGCACCTAGCCAAAACACCTAGCTCCTGTGGCTATCAATTTCTAAATTAAAGTTGTTAACGTGTAATTGTCCACTAACTGCTGACATAAGCAAGCAAATAAAAATAACTAATGCTAGTGTTAAGTGATAGTGGAAGGCCTTAGTTGCACTTAGTTGTTCTTTATTTTTCAGAGTTTATGGAACTATTGCTACCAATGTGTGCGCTTGGATATGTCAGCCTTAGCTTAGCTAAAATTAACAAAAGCTGGACGTAGCGGTGAAAAGGTTAAAAGGTTAAAAAACAAGCGAATTAATTAACACGTGTGTTATTTCTTCAATTCTTACTCACATGGTCGTGTAGTAATTTAGAAGTCTGTTTTCAGGAGGAATTATTTAAGGTTGCATTAACCTATGTTGCTGTTTCCATCCGCTATCCGCTCAATACTCTCACGTCTCTGCTCGTTCCCCGGCACCCTAACTGTCAAGACGAGGCGCTGGATTGATGCTTTCACATTTTTCGTTTTTTTTTATCCTGATGAGATGCACTGTGTTAATTAGGGAGCTTTCAAGAAGCTGCTAGGCATATTTTTCAACTTGAAACAGGAAAAAAAAAGAAGAGAGAACCGGGTTAGCCGTTTCCCCCGCCTCCAGTCTTTAAGCTGAACTAAGTTAATTGCCTCACACTTCCTCCTCCTTGAGTGAAGTTAAAGCACGGACCTGAGAGTATATTGATCATCTCATTGAACTAACTGTAAGAAACATTGAATTCATTTCTTTCATAATTACAGTCAAAGTGATTAACCAAAACATTAGTCTTTTGAACTGGGTCGACCAATTTTGCATCCCCATATCTTCTCTACACTTTATCTAATCTAAAGGTAAGGAACAGTGTAACGATATTTGAAAATCCATACAGTGTGGTATTCTTTGTATTGGCTAAAATGAATATAGATGGCATGTAAAAAATCTCAGAGACAGCATAATTGCTTTCCAGGGATCTCGCTTTTAAGCAAAAGTGTGGAAATGCTGCACAAAGTACGTAGCATGTGTGTCATAGTTTTGTGTTAGTTTGAATAGCTGATGATATGTTCTCCACCCCCAAACACATCAACACCTTAAAATAAGACAAATTCCTCGCGTGGTATTGATAACATGAAATTAACTCTGAGAATAAAACTTTGTATCATGAATAAAGTTTGTACATGTTGTGCATAAAACTGAGTGGAGCTGGCAGACTGCTCTGAAACACTGCTCTGTTAGAACAAAGCTCCAGTGTTCGCCTTCTGTGACGTCTCCGTAGATGCTCTGCAAGCCCAATTCTGCACTGTTGGTGTTTACGTGATTATTAATAGGATCACTTTTTCTTCATTATATTATCACAGATTTGACACATTTACATACATTAAAACCGAGCGACTAAGAGACAAAGCCTCAGAAAAAAGTTTAATTAAAGAAAATAACACAAACACCTGAAACTTTAAAACACCCCCAGCAAAAGTGAGTCTTTTTTTTTCTTCCCCCCCTCGGTTTCACGCAGACAAGCAAACGCACAAGCTTTGCCTACTTGACAGTCAGTGTGTGTATCTGGCCACGCTCCCGCACACTCACTGCAGACACACAGACGCGCTGTAGCTTGAGGAGCGAAAGTCATCGATCCAGCTTTTAATTTCACCACTCCGAATACACTTCTTTTTCAAAGTTTGTGTCAAAATCATTATACCGCTATTCGTTAGGACGCAGATTAATCTGAGGCAGCCGATACTCTGAGAGGGGAAATTGTTGTTGTTGATTAAATAATATAAATAGATAAAAGATTCTATTAGGGCTGACTCCAATATGTCTCAGTCATCATATAAATGAGATTTAAAAGATGAAAACTTTTACCTCCATCTAGAAAGAGGCGTATATGCACGCAGACGTGCAATCGCCACGACCAGCATGTTGGACAGCACTATGTTGACTTACTCGTAACGCTTGACCTCCTTGACTCCCTCTTGCTTTTCAAATTTAGTAATGTGACTGATTCTAATATCTAGAAAATACAAAGATGAAATGTTTTTTTTGTTGCTGTATTTCTGTCCTAAATGTGGGGCATTGAATGGTTCTTGTTTGCGCTCCTTTGCTACACGGTGGAATGTTCCCTTGTTGAAGAATCAAGGCCACAGTGGGTGAAAGATGGGTAGGTGTTGCTTGGTGGTTTATCACAGCTGATGTAATGCTGGATGTAGGCAGGCATGTGGTGCCCACTGACTGTGGGGTGTCATGTGCGTGCACGCACTAAAGTCAACTGTTTAACACGTTTTACACTCACCTACACAATGGGTTAAATGTTGCAAGGTGGGCTGTGAGAGGAGGTGCCTAATAGCACTGTGTTGTTTTAAATACTCAACAAAGCAGAAGCGTGTTCTCACTAATATGTGTATGTTGATGCTGTATTTATTCGCAGCATCGAGCTGTTTCTCCGTTTGACCAACTTTATTTCTAAGAAGTGAAGACAAGGCACAGTCACCGAACTGTGCACAATTATCAATTGGCCATATGGGATTACCCAAATCAAACATTGAGTATGGATCTTTGTCATGAAAGTTAAATACATAGATGTATTGTTACTTATTAGCTCTGGAAATGCATCCAACCAGTTGTACCTATTTGCCATGGTTCAGAAATGAAACCCAGAGGGAGATTTGCTTGATACATATAAAAACTATGAAAGAAACCTTCTCAGTTTGGCCGACTCAGACTGTTGAAGCCTCATGCGAGCTTTGGTTGATCTTCACAATGCACCTTTTTTTATGTTTTGTCCCCCTTTTTTCGTACTGTAGATGCGGCACTAGAGGATCTCAACACAACCGGGATGCAGGAAAGCAATCGGAAAAGGCACCAGTCTGAAAAAACAAACAAATGGTGAGTATTCTAATAATAACCTGTCCTTTTTGTGATTTTGCACTTGGCTTAGTTGGGAACGCCTTGATGGTAAAGCCTTGTTTTGTTGTGGCCTCTTTTCATTTTTATATCAATCATTTATCCTACATCCTTCACGAAAGGAGCCGTTTGGAGCACAGGATGTCCTTCCCTGAGAAAAACAGCCATTGTTATTGGTTATATTGGTTATAAAGCCCTCTTCAAGGCGTATTGGTGGGTCAAGAACAGCTGTGACTTGAACAGTGAGATGTATGGTCAGTTGTTTGTGGCAGGTGACGTTGATTTCATCCTACCATGACCTGGATTTGTATTTTGCCAACATGGCCACCATTGCTTAACGAGTATCTCTCATGTTTCCACTTTGTTCTTTTAGTTCCCATATGACACTTTATATGGCCCTCTTTCTTAATTCAAGTGCACATCCACACAGTTCCCCACAAACGGCTGAAGAATAACGTCTCGTCGTCTAGCACTTTAAGCACTGCTGCATATGTAAGTGTCAGCACTGCAGAGATGATAATTCCTGGGCTTGCTAGCATGGATAAACAGGAAAAATGGCTTCTACATTATTGGATTTACTCTGCACAACAACTGTCCCCATAAGCCTTAATTTTCCTGAACAGCTTTATATTTGGCAGGAGTTTCTTACAACAGCACGCTGAGTGGCTGCACAGAGGCTTTATGGTGCTGTGCATCACTTTATGGTGTTCAATCATGAGTGTGTGTCAGGTGCTTAACTCTGCTGTATTTAGTAAATCTATTGTTGGCAGCTGGAAAGTTAGCATTAGCATGTTACGCACAGGATTATACGTATTTCCAAGAACTCAAAAGTTGTTTACAAGGAAATAGACATTGAGATGAGTTTGTTGTTTACGCTAATGGCTTGGCTCACAAAGTGTTCCTCCCCATTGCCTCTGCACTCTTTTATTCATTAACATTTAATAGTCTTTAGCTTCTTGCTTACTTACATACGTCACACTGTGTACACTAAAAACATTTAGTTTTATTTCCCCTTACTTCTGTTTTAAAACCAGAGATTTGGTGAAACCAAATGCATTCAGAGTTGACTTTGTTAATAAAACCTACGGTACAATAGTAATAATGACAGTAGTGTCATTAAGGGCTGATTTAATAACCCGGTAGGACAAAAGCACCCACCAGTTCCCCCATATTTGTGCACTTTGATTACGAATATGTGTCAGAGAATGTTGATCAGTTGCTAACTTTTCCTCCCGGCCAATCGATACTGGAGGGTAGAGCACTTTTCACTGCTACCAAAATAAGATACCGAGAAGAACTGTGAACCAATGCAGTGAGTTTGTGATTAAATCGAAAAAGTATTGATTATATCAGCTTAAAAGATGTAACTGTCCGTGGTCCAACTTAAGAAAAATGTGTTATTGCTCTGTTCCCTAAGGGAGGGTTGATGAAGTAGTTTTAAACCCTGTGTATTTCTGTTCATAATGAGAATTTGAATCATGATGTTTGTATCATAATGCATGGGTTGTGTGGGTGTTGGATTTGATTTTGTGAAAACGCTTCACCTCCAAAATTGAACACATTCTAATTCTTGCAATTTGAAAGAGGCATGTGGAATTTTGTTTTGTAAATTGTAAAATGTAATTGCATTACTGCTAATGGGCACATTTTATAGACATAAAACTGAGATCTTTGATTTATCTCTCAGAGTAAGATATTGTCTGAGGTATTGAAATAGTAACAACATTTATTCTGCATTCATTCCTTTTCAATTTTCAAAAAGGGAAACCGTTAAATTCACACAGTTCAGGGACTCCCGCCTTTTTGTCTTGTTCTGCAGTAAAAACGAGATCAAGTCGGGTCTAACTTGCCCCAATTTCCATGTTTCTGGAATGATTTTACACTTTAAAGGAGGGCACTCAAATATGTTTCCAAGTGCTGTCAAGAGAAGTGAGTTATTCAGAAGAGAAAAGGGAACTGGTCCAAATCGGAGCAGCATCTTACCAGCTCGATGGCATCTGCATCCCCGGTCACCGTGGTAATGCTCGTATGGAGCGGCTTTGTTTGTAGTTCGTGTGTGTGTGTGTGTGTGAATGATCCACTCAAGATGGCAGCAGTCCATGAAGGTTTCTCTTTGAAGCTACGTGGTTTATGCAAGTGTCATGGCAGGCGGCTTTGGTCAGCGCTCTACCTGGAGAAATCCATTTCCATCGGGGGTGCGTGGAAAGCAGTGCCAGGGGGGAGATAACACGGAAATCTCTTCAAACGCAGGCAGCCCGTTATTTTCCATCGGGGCACTCAGAAGTTCAAGGTTTTTTTTTCTGGTACAGGAAACAAGTGCAAAAATGTGCTTTACCAGGTCTGTGTTTCCATGGGCTCATTACTGGATCACTGGGTGAGTGATTGGATGATTATTGTTATTGTTGGATTTTGATGAGGATTATTAAAGTGATTAATTGGCTAGCAGATGACTGAGAGTTGGAATGCTGGAGGTGTGCAGCTGCTGCAGTGTTCAAAGGTCAACAGAAGTTTTTCTTTGTGTTTTTTGTTCATTTCTTAAACTTAATTCTTTACATACACAGAGCATCTGGGATTGTAGTTGAGGCAGAATAACAAGACCGAGCTTCGACCTTCGACTTGAATAATAGTCTTTCAGCAAAAAAAAGTGCGTACAAACTCTTCTTTGAGAACATATTGTCAAACATAACACTCACACATCCACAGCAAGAAAACCAAAGACCCAGAGAACACTTTTTTATAAGATTACAAACTTTTCAAACCTGAAAATATTTCTGATAAAACACGTGTACTTAGTGGAGCCTTTTTTTTTTTTTTGCACAAAAACCTAAAAACCGTGTTTGGCATCAAGAGGTCTACCTGTCCTTTTATTGAGCTGTTGATGGGCACTTCTCGTTTTCAAGAGGCATCGAATCTTTTGAGAAAGAGAGAGAGAGAGAGAGAGAGAAAGAGAGAGAGGCATAAATATTGCACACACGCGCGCCCACCGAATGTAATATAACGCTCTCCCTGCCAGCCGCAGGCGAGATTTATTTATATATATATATATATATACACTCACCGGCCACTTTATTAGGTACACCTGTCCAACTGCTCGTTAACACTTAATTTCTAAGCAGCCAATCACATGGCGGCAACTCAGTGCATTTAGGCATGTAGACATTGTCAAGACAATCTCCTGCAGTTCAAACCGAGCATCAGTATGGGGAAGAAAGGTGATTTGAGTGACTTTGAACGTGGCATGATTGTTGGTGCCAGAAGGGCTGGTCTGAGTATTTCAGAAACTGCTAATCTACTGGGATTTTCACGCACAACCATCTCTAGGGTTTACAGAGAATGGTCCGAAAAAGAAAAAACATCCAGTGAGCGGCAGTTCTGTGGGCGGAAATGCCTTGGTGATGCCAGAGGTCAGAGGAGAATGGCCAGACTGGTTCGAGCTGATAGAAGGGCAACAGTGACTCAAATAACCACCCGTTACAACCAAGGTGGGCATAAGAGCATCTCTGAACGCACAGTACGTCGAACTTTGAGGCAGATGGGCTACAGCAGCAGAAGACCACACCGGGTGCCACTCCTTTCAGCTAAGAACAGGAAACTGACGCTACAATTTGCACAAGCTCATCGAAATTGGACAATAGAAGATTGGAAAAACGTTGCCTGGTCTGATGAGTCTCGATTTCTGCTGCGACATTCGGATGGTAGGGTCAGAATTTGGCGTCTACAACATGAAAGCATGGATCCATCCTGCCTTGTATCAACGGTTCAGGCTGGTGGTGGTGGTGTCATGGTGTGGGGAGTATTTTCTTGGCCCTCTTTGGGCCCCTTGGTACCAATTGAGCATTGTTGCAATGCCACAGCCTACCTGAGTATTGTTGCTGACCATGTCCATCCCTTTATGATCACAATGTACCCAACTTCTGATGGCTACTTTCAGCAGGATAAAGCGCCATGTCATAAAGCTGGAATCATCTCAGACTGGTTTCTTGAACATGACAATGAGTTCGCTGTACTCAAATGGCCTCCACAATCACCAGATCTCAATCCAATAGAGCATCTTTGGGATGTGGTGGAACGGGAGATTCGCATCATGGATGTGCAGCCGACAAATCTGCGGCAACTGTGTGATGCCATCATGTCAATATGGACCAAACTCCCTGAGGAATGCTTCCAGCACCTTGTTGAATCTATGCCACGAAGAATTGAGGCAGTTCTGAAGGCAAAAGGGGGTCCAACCCGTTACTAGCATGGGGTACCTAATAAAGTGGCCGGTGAGTGTATATATATATATATATATTATACACAGTGGGTAGGGTAAGGCTGTGGATTGCAGCATGTTATCCAGTGTTTGCTGCTAGGTGGAGCCCGAGTATACGGCGAGAGCGGCAATCCACATCGCGAGTTTCTGTTTTTTCCTCCCTCTCACCTTCCACAGGCTCTCCATACCCTCAGTCTGCGTGCAGAACTACCCGCAGCCAGTGCGCACAATTGGTTTGTCCGATTCTCACCGCCTCCGGCTTTGGGGACCCAAACCACCTCAGACTGTTTTGCTTTTGGGGGGGTCTTTTTCTCATCATACCCCTCCCCAGCTCCGCCCGCCATTCTCAAATTCTTTTGGGGTACTCTTTATGCGCGTGTTTGTGCGCGCGGGTGGCGAGGGCTGCTGGCGTTTCGCCGCCTTTCAGCTCCACGGGACGTGATGTAGCGCCCCCCCCCCCCCCCCTCCACCACCCCTCTCCCCCTACTCGCACAGAAAGGACGCAGCCTCGTGCCATAAAGGGATGTAAGGGACTGCGCCGTGGATACATCCCCAGGACGCGCACAGCGGACTCGTGCGAGGCGGTTGCACGAGGATATTGAACCGGAGCGACCGGAGGCAACTGTTGTTGGATTCGTTTTGTTTTCTTGCTCCTCGCCCCCCCCCCCCCCAATCTCTCTCATCAAGCAAGCCCGTTCCCCGCACGCGGTGCGTAAGGACGAGTACCCCCCCCCCCCCCCGCGCGCCTCAAAGACAGCTGAGGGAGAGAAATGCTCGCTTATACTTGGCCGGGAAGGACGTGAGCTGTCCCTGCGTATCGCCGGTGGTTTCTAAATGCGCGGTAAGTGTCACTTTCAGTGTCCGTGGTGTCCGTGGTGTCCGTGCGCACTTGTACAATGGTCGGCATTATCTGCAGATTCCGCCGCGGGCGTTAGTAATGCCCGGTAACGCATCCCCGCTGCACCGTTCATGTGCTCCGTGATGTCGGTCTTGGCGTGCGCGTCGCTCTTAATTACTTTAACTGGGGTATCGATGCCTTCAGGTGTGATCAGCGCGGTGCGAGGCGCAACATATTGATAGCCGATATGAACATTTGAATTCCCCGTCGGACTAATTAATCCGCTCTGCTGGACTGCGGGATTAAGATCAAATGCATCCGGAGAATTGTTGATTTGGTGAAAGGTCCTTTTTGTGTCATTCACGCGGCGCTTTGCGAAGAAGTTCCACACTGAAAGCTTAAGTTCAAGCATTGAAGAAGATTCAACGTTGTGAAGTCATGCTGGTCAACTGTTTACAGCCTCTCCTCTTTTGCACTTTATATTGAAAAGGTGTAGCCCTCATGCCACTGGGCTGAGACAGTAGCTGACTGTGAAGCATTAATTGTATGACTTTTTTTTTTTTAAAGCCATCAAGAAATGAGTCAATGCAGGTCTTTGCTTTCTGTTGTTTGTTGTACAAGAGGAGTGAGGGTGTATGCAGTGGTTTCATATAGGTGACTCTCTTTTAAGAATAAGATATGGGAATGTATTTAGACTATGTAGGATTAATGTTATATATATACACACTTTTTGATAGTATTACTATTGCTTTTTTTATACTGCACAGCACCATCTACTCATTTAATGAACACTGTGATGGAGGTAACGGGGAGCGGATGCCCCTGCGGAGGAAGACCTGCTGCCCCGTGCAGCGTTGTGCCGCATGCTTTGATGCAGGGACAGTGTACTGTCTTTCAACATCACAATCAAAGTGGACTCGGTAACTAAGCCTGTCACCTGGAGTCCGAGAAAAGCCTTTCATTTCCAAATAACAATTGGAAATGTTGATCTTCTAATTGTATCCAAAACAATGTTGTTAACGTTTTTTTTATTTTTTTTTACCAGGATTAGGCCTCTTGTGATTCAGATGTGTGACTAGCTTTATTTCAGAGTATGATTAACATTATTGCTGGTTTTATCCTGATTTGAAAATTACACTTATTATGTCCTGAACTGCAGCATCATCTGTCAAATCATCTGCATTGGTAGAAGTGTCCTAAAAAAAACACAGTCTCCCATCTACCAACAGTTAAAATCTTGACCTCCTCCACCAGGGAAACCCAAGGGGATGTTTTTGATTTTAGATTTTTTTTTTCCTGACTAAACGGTTATCTCCACCTGCCCACTTTTGTTTTCTGTGTGTCTCCATTTTGATTCAGTTAAATGCTGCTCCTCGTGGAATACAGTCTTTGTTACATTTAATATAACCGCGGATGAACTTAGCATCTGACGGGATCCCTGATGGGACGGCACCAAATGAAAATAGAATAATTGTTCCCTTACTTGAATCTGTAAAGAGATGGTGTTGTGAATATGAGCCAGTGTGCAGGTGATCGTTTGGATCGGTTACCTAAAGGGACGCATTGAGATAGCAAGGTGCTATGAATATAAATGCAAACTGGCAGGTTACAGACTAATTTACTGTACTTGAATGTTGCCACTGTTTCAGCACTTTAAACTGGAAATATGTATGCACATAATTGTTGACAACTCTTACACCTAAAAAAAACCACCTAACTGTATGAATCATTAGAGGCCTATGAGTTTTTAGCCTCTTACGCCGCGTTAAGAGGACGTGGGCTCTTCATTATCTTTTACAGGTACACCTCCATGGCACATATTATGTACAGTATGAGCTTTAACTAGAGTATTAATTTGGACAAGCGTTCTTCAAATAGCATTTGAGACAGTACTGCGTCCCTCTCACACACCCGTGGATCCTTTTTGTTTTTAAATGAATGAGTGCACCTATTCTGGCTTTAAACTCATCTCCTTAAACTTTAGAGACACTGAATTTAGTGAGACCTTGCCTGTCCTATGACTCCAAAATACTAATCGACCCAGGTATGAAAAGCGCTGGAGGAGAATTGCTGAGTGAATTAATACTTTTTTCATGCCAATCTAAATGCTTTGTCTGGAACGGTCAGGTATTTCACTATAGCTTGAATATAATGCTCAAGGTCATACTGCACTTATTCTTTAAGCTATTCAAATTTTCATCTCTTTTGGGATTTGAAACTGGATTGGTTGGGATTTGTTTTTTTTTATATTTTCACGGCCCTTAGCACTTATGAGGGGAAATATCCAGTGGTGTTTTTATTCATCAAAGTCAGTCAGAGTTGGTAGAGGTACGAATCAAAAAGGCTTTGGATTCAAACCCTTCTCTGGCAGCTAGGAAATACACTTTGCTGGAATTCTAATCAATTTGGTACAATCAAAGTTGATGGCTTCACTTACTGTAATGTAAGGTCCCTCCCTCTTCCATTTACTTCAATTGAAGCCAGTGCAATGGCATGGATTTTCTTTAGAGCTGAAAGGATCATTTGATAAATTTATTGTTATCCAATAGAAAATGTTTTTTTTTTGGACTTAACATAGGCAGCAGCACCGTATTGAGTTACAAAATAAGGAGAACCCCAAAAGCGATGGTGCATCTCACAAAGTTGGTCTAAATTATGGATTCTGAAACATGTTTTGCAGTTGAATTCATTTTTTTTACCCACTGATGCATCTTGGGGATCTTCAAAAAAGGAGTTTTTTTTTTTTAAGGATGCAACAATATTGGTTTCAAGCCCAAAACTGTGCTACTGCTAGTACCCGCAACCCTACGGCGACGCCTACCGCACCCGGTTCAGGAAAAGGCACCCTCTCGTCACCTTTCAACTATAGATTTATGCACGAGGAGGTTAAACCCATCGGAACAGGCAGCCGCCTCGGCAGCCACCATGTTGCAGCACGTGCAGCCACTTTAGTCTCCACTGCATCAAGTGCTTTAGCTGTGAGCTTGTCGGCTGACTGTTGGTCCGGCATAAACTGCCTGCTTTGGCGTAACAGTCGTGAGTGTCCGGTAGTCAGCGGTAATATTATATTATAGCAGAGAAGGAAGCACTGCAGAGTGTGTGTGTGTGTGTGTGTGTGTGGGCACAGTTTGTTAGCCAGTGGATATCTGCTTTAACTCCCCATGGCCTGTGAGGAAACCCATGGTAAATTATTGGGATTAGCACTGAAGTAAGGGAGAACTCCGGTTACATCTGCAGGGTAACCCTATCCACCAGAAGGCTCGGGGATTTAAAAACTTGGTTTATATGTTCTTTACATCATTCATATACACATTTGATGTCTTTTTAAACATACTGCTTAGTCCGGTGGCCAAAAATCTATGCCCCCCCCACCCCTCTTCTGAACTGTATTAACATTCCTGTGAGCCAAATCTCACCCACTGCTACAGTGAGGCCCTTTGGTTTTTGTAAGGTCCAAAAGAGCAGAGTTATCATGCTGTTAGGAGGGAGACAGGTTGGACTCATGGGGCCCTTTCTCTGGCAGGAATGTCACAAAAGAAGAAAGCTAAAAGCTGGAAATGAAAAAAGAAAACACATGGCAGAGGAAAGGTCCTCAAGGTGCACACCTCTCAACACTTTAGCTGTCCTGTCTCATAAAGAGCTTGGACACAAAGGGTTTGACACAAGCTTTCACAACCCTTTGCAGGAAATGGAGGTTACAGTTTAGATGGAGACTTCAGCTGGTGCTTGATGGAAAGAACAGACAATTAGTTTGTGGATCCTCTGAAGCTCTGAAGAGTCAACCCCCGATGTTTGGGAGCATTTCAAAGAAAACGGGCCACAAGAGTCAATGTTAGAGTAGCATATTTTGTTATACAACATGAAGTGTAACATACTATTGAATGATATATGTGACAGTGGAAGGGTTGAAGTGTTTGCCATCAATGGGTTTTTTTTGGTCTTTATTACAGCCCTTCAAATAAAAAGGACTCGGTTTGAAGATTGATAAAACTGGCACAATGCAACCAGCTGTTTGTTATGCAATATACTCTAATGTCAGGACAAATCGTTATATAAACACGGTGTGAGACAGCTACATCTATTTAGAGAAAAAGGTAAATCCAAACTGTTCACACGCCTTATTTGTTTTTCACCAGTTTGACTATAAATATCAACATGATTAAGGGGATTATCAAATTAATTTCAAGCAGTTTTTCTGTGGCAGGTTCACAAAACCACAAAAAATGCTTATGGTGTGAGAGAGAGGGTGTGTGTGGGGCTTCGAGGGGGATGTGCGCTTAGTTAAGTATACAGCTACATTTTGGAACCATGTCTCCAATGCAAATAATAACATGAACTTGATTTAGATATTAGATTTTTTTTACATACACCCCAAATTCAAACGTTTTTGTGGATATTAAAACAAATTATTGTCCTTCTCTCATTTTGCTACAATCTTATATTTTATACTCATGTTTTTTGTCCCAAAGCCCGCTGCGCGTGGGGCAGAGATAACATACCAAGTGTCTACGTCACCATCACCGTTGACAGTGTGCTTTTGCTATCTGCGAGGCGCCCCCTCCACCCTTAATTTGACACGTAGTTAAGTTGTCCCCAGGGGGGTCAAAACACTTAGCAGGCGCGTTTCAACACCAAGTCTTTGTGCCGAGGGGACGTGAGCATTAACTGGCTTGTTCAAATGCAGCTGTGCGTTTCATGAACTGAGATGGAAATGTTTTTTTTTTCTTTTTCTGATGAGATGTTTCTTGTGGAGAAGTGCTACCGCACTGCGTCTGACCAGCGATGAGTACAGTGATCCCCCCCCCCCCCCGGTTGGCCCTCACTTGATGGAAATGGCTTGAGATTCTTGACGAAAAGATAGGGTACTTGGATAAGACTGTTAACCGTAGCCCCATTTGAGGTTAAACTGGCCCCGAGAAAAATGAACGCCTGCGAGTGAAAAGGATACCTTCTCGGCCCGAGTGCGGATATGGACCCAAAAATGTCAACTTAGCATTTAAAGCAATCCAAGCCACTCTTACGACCCTGTTGGTGGTGTTAAAAGGTGCCCAAAAGCTATCAAACTGACAAAGCCTTGCTGAGCCGCAGTACATCAACCTCTTTACTACGCCGTAAAGCCTGATGTATTTGTCTTTGCGCCTTTGACACTATGACGCAAAGTTTTTTTGGAACTAAATTGATTGCTTTCCGTTGTTCTGGGTCTTTATTTTTTTTTATTCGTCTTGAACTTTGGACCAGTGAAGAGGATTCAAACAAAGATGCAATGCTTCTCCGAGACCGAAGCTCTAAAAGAAGTTAATTTATGGCCCGTTTGGGAGGCAGGTTTGGGCTTGAATACATAATAAGGTACTGCACCTGCAGCCGCATACAAATGAATGGAAAATAACGGTTAGTATTTACGCCTCACTAAACCATTGGGACCTCCTGATCTGACCACTAATTGGTCAGCAAAGAGAAACGAAGCTTCCTTGTGTACGTGGCGCTGTATCTGCAAATATCAGGTGTGCCTTTTCTCAGACGGGCTTCGCAGGCGCCGTCTTACGCCACCGATACAAAACCTTCACATTTACTACTTAAAGTAAATCAGTACAAAAGACACATCATATATATATTTATATATATATTGTCAAAACGATTTGCTGTATTACCTGGATTATTCAGGGAACATTAGCTTCTCAGCATTGACGGATTAGAAGACGGCCCCCAGCGCCCTGAAGCCCCCCAGCCTCGCTGCACGGGACTAAGACCCATGACCGCCACACTGACAGAGACACAACGGCTACACACAACAAATTGTGCAGTGTCGTTGCGGTTGATTTGTCTCTTTATGGTGTCCCTTGCCCCGTTGTTAGTGTTGTTGCGTCAATTGGTAGTCCTGTTGCATCCTTCTACTCCCCATCTCTCCCCCTCACCACCACCACCACCTTCACCACCACCATCACCCCGGGTAACCAAACAGCTGACTGAGAAAGTTTGATAGTGCTACTGTCATGTTTGCAGTGTTTCTTCATTCTGCTTTACTTTTATCCTTCTGCTTCCACAGAGGAGCTTGGCACACGAAGCGTGAATGCCTTGCAGAAACGTTGATTACAGTATCCCGCTGAACCCATTAGATTAGAATACTATTTCCCATCCATACTTAATACAATTTACACAGGGTAAAATAATTTTTGCAGGCGGAAAAAGTATTTTCACATAAGTGCGTAGCTCCACAATGAAGGATTCACATTCCTATTGTGAAAGGTCACTTTACTTTTTTTCTTGATTAAGAGAAGGCATATTTAGCCCCATGCGTTAATCCTGGTTGAATCACAGTCTGATTCTACTTGTGACTTCCAAATGTATTGCAAGATGTCTGCATCTCCCTTTGTGCTCGTGACTTGGAGCAAATTGATTTTCTTAATCGATGGCATAGGATTGGATTTAGGAGTGTGGGAGTGGCGGGGGGGGAGTGGTTGGATCCGGCACGCCCCACTGCCTCAGCCAGCAGGCTCCTCAGGAGGAGTCGCTTGTTTGTTCCCGTCTATTACGAGCATTCTGAACCGCTGCGCTTTGTACACCTCCCGCCGCGCTTTGTGTGATAACAGCGGATGTGTGCACCCACACGCGAGTATAAACTTACCTGCCAGCCCTTTGTCACCTCTGGAATGAAGATGACTGAGTTGATGCACCGCCCCAGTGGAGCAAAACCGTTTAAATGACAACACGTTTTTGTCTCACCTTGAACTTAATTGACTGCCTGAAAGCTGGCGTTTGAAAAGTGCTGACAGAAGTGAACGCTCTGGTATTGACACAGCCTGTTTCGTGTGCTTCTCGTGCCGCTGTCACGCCGACACGTGTGTCTCTCGTCCACATCCAGGGGTGGTGTCTTTGATAAGGCTGTGCATTGTGTGTGTGTGGTTCACGTGACACTTTATAATTCCTAATGGGCTTAATGTCCGTATGCATTAGAACGTACCGTTCCACAGGGAGAAGGGATATATCGTTTTTTTTACTATTCACGGGCGAATCAGATTCACATTTCTTGCAATCTGGCTTTGGAAATGTTCCCATAAAAGCCTGCGAGTTAGAAAAAAAAAAATAGCAATTGTTAACCAGGCACCTGATGAAACGTTGGCTGATGACCCAGGTGTCCGGCGGTGTCCCTGTCAGTCGTGACAGCTGCAGGCCCCGGGCAGCAGTCAGTCCGTCACTACCCCCCCCGCTACCCCCACTCATCCAGCGGCTCGCCGCGCATCCCTCCCGTGATGCTGAGCCGCCGCGGCACAATGGTGGTAACTGTGAGATTTCTTAGAGGGGAGCCACAACACTGTAATCAGTCATTATGTCAGAAGCGAGCCCCCTGAGCCCCGCTCCAGCTCATTCAGGCAAATAATAAGCAGCAGATAACGGCGGTGGCGCAGACAGGAAGAGAGCCGCCCCCCCCGCCCTCCCCTTTTTTTTTACCTCCCCCGGCAAAGAGCTAGAAAGAGCAGGGGGGCTTTTTCTCTCGTCTGCCTACGCAGGGGCGTCATCTTTGTAGTTTTCATACGGCAGACTGGTGTTTTCGGCTGTTTGGAGACCCCCCCCCCAGGTTAATGGCAAACACACATTGAGGTGCTGACAGGGAGTCGGTATGTTTTTTTTCTCTAAAGATTTCTGGCAGAAATGTGCTTTTGAGTTAAAAGCTGTGTCAAAAATGTAAACTCTGATCAGATAGCACTGGAACAGCAACAGCTGAACTGGCCGTTCAATACTGTTCCCAAATAAATGTCGATATCCGAATATGCTTTTTACAGCTTTCTTTCTATATTAATGAAATCTATAATTAATTTTTCGAACCTCACCACAGGAATGCCCACTATGTGATATTGAATAATAAGAAACACCCCATGCCTCTCTTAAGCCCTGTTCACTTTCCCCAACACATGGATTTTTGTCATTCCATAACAAGGGTCACAGTCTCCCATTGTCTGGCAATAGAGTTCCTCAGCATGGTCATATTGACTGGTTCTGCTCGGGGAGTTGTGCCATATAACAACCATACATCATTGGCAAGGCGGAATGACAGACAGTGGGAGTTGAGATGTCGGATCGTCCTCACTGTGCAACTCGCATACACTCCCTTCCTGTGAAATGTTTCCACAGTGATGGATCGATATCCCCCCCCACCCGCCGTAGATCCGGGCCCCTCACATGATATAAATATTCTTAGAGTGCATTGTGCGGCAATAATTCCGCTTGCAAATAATGTGTGGCAGAGATTTTTAAGCAGGTCATGAACACACATTCAGAGTTATTTGTTTGCTGCCACATTTTAATTGGTTCACTACTGTATGCATGCAAAGATTGATCGCTAGATTAATCTCATCAAAATGTTAAGCTTTTATAATCTTCTCATGGGGCCCTTTTACTCTCTCATGCATTATAAATGCAGCTAAAAGTCAGGCTGAACACAGTAGCATGCTAGCGCCGCATGCAAAATCTCTATCTGCAGCATCCCACCAGACAATGAGCTCCCTAAGGTCATCTTAGGTCCACCCTTTATGGAGTTTCTGCCCATGATGATTAATAAGGTATGTATAGTTATTGCCTGGGAAGCCATCAGTGGAATGCTGCAGTTAAGCAGCCATCTGTAATCTGGTTTCATTACACCTCTGCCTATATGGTTTCTCTTTCTTGAAGCATTGATCGGTCCTTTTCTGTTAATTCCGTGTGCCATACTGTCTCTGCTAATGAACAGCCTTGTATTGATTGGAATGGACAACAACGATTGCTTTGTTTCCCCGTTTCTTATCAGTTCAGTCTCTCCCAAAGAGGTGTCGAAATCACTAGAAAGGCATCCCCCTGCTTTCGCCGGCTCCAGACCAAAAGTCCATTTAGCAGAGGTTCTGTTGTCACTCGTGAGTGCCCTGAGAGGTTAGCCTCCTGTAATCTTGTTTATGTTTTTGGTCAGTAGTAAGCCTCCCTAAGCCAGCTTTGTGTCAAGCACAGCTGGAGAGGCCTTTAAAATTGCAGCAGAGCAGAAATAATTGGTCCAGTGGCTTGAACGCAGCAATGACACACAGGTAATGTGCTCATTTCTATCCCTCAGCTGGTGTTGTCAATGCAGGAAACTTTTGGAAATAGTGTGTAAAAATGCTTTATACTCTTATTGCTTTGGTAAAGATGGGCATTAAGTGGGACCGACAACTGGCATGAAAGAGGCCGGCTTCTATGGTTTCTGTGGCAGTTGTTGCTGTTGCACTGTACTGGTGTTTGGTGGGTGGGGGAGGCCATTAGGATAATGCAATGATTAAATATGACCCCCTGAAATATCAAAATCAGTATAAGCATCTGTCGCTGCAAAACATGCACATGCTTATCCAGTGAATTGCCAGAGTAGTTGTCAATTACCCTGACCTTCAATGCAATCAGAATTAGTGGTGGATACACGATGCCTTAACAGTTCCAAGAGATACCTTTTCCCCTCAATTATGCCACATGACTTTGAGCAGGCCACCTCCAGCTGACAGAGGGATTTGGATTGGTCTGCCGAAGCCTTTTAATTATACTGGCAATAAAGGATGAAAGTGAGCACAAATGAAGTGCTTTTTGTGCATTGATTTTTTTTTTTTTCTTTCTCCTTTTTCTTTGCATCTGTAGACGCACCGGAGAGAGAGAGAGAGACAATTGTAACTTTCTCTATAGCTGCACAGCAAGCAAATAAGCAGGGCTCCATACATGGCCCTTTTTTCCCCCACTGCTTTCTTTTTAATACAATGAAAGCATGTACTTGATCTAATTAGGAATTGTAAAGGAACTAAGGCAGGTCTGGAGAGAGGCCACACAAGCACTCTACGTTGACTGCATGGCTTCTGTGATTGGCTTTGACAAACCTTTGCCAACCTTTGGTGTGGATTTTTTTAACATGGATGACGCGTTATTAAAAAAAGCTTTTGGATATATGGATCATGGATATAACCTTGATTGTCCTAAGGTCACTGCGGGGCTCCTGCCTGTCTCTGGCACTGCACATGACTCTGGACTACGCAAAGGTTGGTTCCTTATCACAGGTGACATTTGTTTGCCTGATTTCCGATGACGCTTCCTCCTGTTTTCTTGAGAACTTCCCCCGGCCGCATGCTTTGCACACTCTCCCAGGCAGATGCGACAATTCGTCATGCATAAGAAACCCCATTCCGGCAGCCATCTGTCTCCTTGTGTCTGTTACCATGTACTGTCGGTTTGTTTTGGTACCCATTACCCACATACAATTTTAATGGCATGCAAAATATGCTGAACCAATCTCATGACCTCCAAACCTCATTTGAAATTTCAATACCGACCTATACATGACCCGAGTAACAGGAACCAGAGAATATACCGACTGTCATAATATATAGTTTCCATTTGTGAAAGCTTTTCCATTTCGTGCCCTGATATACTGTTACCTCCGCTAAGTGGCTGAAATGACTTATTGTGCCCAGTTAAAAAAGGGAAATTTGACTCCTCTGACCTGATTTCTAGAAGGCCCAAAAAAGCTAGGAGGTTAGAGAGACCGCTCCGACTGCTCTGGGAACAGTTCGTAAAGTCAGGAGCTATTTTACCAAGTAAACTGACGAAAGGACGGAAGACCAGTTTGTACTGATGACAACACTGAAACACGATGGAACAACGGCAACTGGTAAATAAATCATTTAAGATACAGTTTGGGTCAGGGCAAGGTTCGGCTTAGTTTAGGCCAGCGGGTCCCAAATGTTTTCGGTCAGGGCCTCTTTGAGGATAAAGGGGACATTGTAAGACCCCCCAAGCCGCACCCTCCCACCCCCAACCTCCCCCACGAAAAAAATAAAAATACGGTCGTTCCATCTTTGTTTTCAGTGAATTGCATCATAATATTTAAACATGTATGTACAAATAATTGAAACATCACTTTACTTTTCCACTTAATAGTTTTATTACATTTTGTAGACACTCAAGTAAAATTGAAGCTGGGAACCATGCATAAAAAAGTGTTTTTCAAACAGTTTTTTCTGTGTTGTACAGCGTCTTTTTCTGATGCTGCTTGTCTCGCTATATCTCCCTCCTTTTCTCTGTCTCACTCTGCCTTTTTCATGCCCTTGTCCACTTGTAACCTGAGCTGGTCTGGGGGGGGGGGGGACGTGGTTTGAACCCAACGTATGTCAAGTCCTCATGCTGGTTTCGCCCCTGTCGGCCCACCAGTTTGAGAACCACTGGTTTTAGGCTATTATAACGCTGTAATTAATGAGATCATCGTCAATTGACGGGGTTGAACTCCACCTCCCTCTATGGAGGGAACACCATTTTGTGTAGTTCCCCTCAACTGGCGTTGATGTAGATCTTTTTTATCCGCACAAACACCCAGAATGGACATTAATCCTTGGATGCTGGGATTAATTAGACTGCTGTGGCGATGTGTCCGCTGTTGTTGTAGCTGCTTCAAAGGTCTGGGTCCCCAATCGGGTGCCTGCTTTGGTATCCACGGCACACGTTGGTTGCTTGTTTCTGTATTTTTCGTCCGTCCTCACCCCAAACTGTACTTTCTCCTTGGCCATCAGTTCCCTGTTAAGATGACATTTTTCGGGGTTAGTGGTTGGATGTGGGATTTGTAGGGGAGCTTTCAGCCTAAAGGTTATCCATTCCTGGTTCTCTGCTGCCGGCAGTAGCACACACTGCAGAACCTCAGACTTTTAATTTCTCACTCTTCCTGTGCTGCCCTTTCTTGTAGCTCGCACCATAATCACTGCCCCCCCCCCCCTCTTTGCCACACACTGTGTGGCTTTGCATTAGCAATTCTGTCCATTCAGTTCAGTCACATTGGCTCACTGCAATTGAACACGCTTTATCGAACCACGTAACGTTAAAGCAGTCGATTGGCGTCCGCTATCACGCCAGCCACGAGCATGGAATAATGCAGTGAATTCTTTCAGTGATAGAAAGATGCCTATCATTCTTTCGCTGAGCTCTTACTCTCCTCAGGGCTACGTGTTTAATATGACTCTAGAAAATGTGATTTAGTGGGCAGATAGCCTTGGGACTAGGAGGTCGCTGCTGCACAGACCTCCTGCGTGTAGTATATGCCAAAGAATGTGTGGAGGTTAAGGTTATCCTGCGGTTGTTGTGGAACTGGATATACATGAATTCTCACACAAAGACATCAGGGCTATCTTCACAGAGTGTTCAACTTTTTGAATTCTTTTTTTTTTTTTTGTCTTTTTTGATAGTTGCTTATTCCTTTGAGCACACTCGTCCTTCCATGCAACATATTTCCTGAAAGCATTCTCTCAGCGAGCATCAAATTCGCATCACATGTTTTCCTTCAACTCTCATCCCCCCTTCATCCTCCATTCAATTACTTTTTGGTTTCAGCAGAAGCTCGTTCTATACTATATTTCACCCCAGTGCGGTTTGCTACCCCGCAGATTTATGTCGCAGCTGAAGGATGGCTGTCCAATTTTCTGCATGGATGGCAGTGCCGTTGGCATTGTGTGTTTTTAAAAGCTCTTGTCAGATGTGCGTTAAGGACGTATGGAGCACACAGCCATGTAATTCTTCCAGACAATGGCCATTTCTGTCACATCCTGCCATTAGCTTGTATATTGCAGTGATTTGCCGTGTGAGTTCTTGTGGTCTAGCTGTAACTTAGTGTGTGAGTACGTGTGTGTGTGTGTGTGTGTGTGTATGTCTGTTTTTCGAATTGGTATTCATTGGAGTGGGTCTGAAACCATAATTCATTGTCTGTGGGAACGCATGCCACCGTAGTTAAATTACTCAAACTGCCTTTTTTTTCCCTCACCATTTATTAATTTCAGAGATAATAAAAAATATTACCACCTCAATGGCCACTTCATTCATCCTTGTAAATGGGGAATGAATACCAAATTGTAAATTAGTCAAACCAGCAACATTTGTTGTTGAACTTAACCAAAATGACTGATGATAAAAATTGGTTTTCTGAGATTTGAGAAAAGGGCAAATGTATTTTTAAAGGCCTGTTTACCATTTGACGTATTTGGCACATTCACATTCTGCACTGTAGGTGGACTTCATAAGTCTTTAATCATATTTTCCGACAAGTCTTTCAAGTGTTTTCACTCTTGGCCTATATAATGTCATTGCTGGGCTATACTCAGCTATTCACCTATCAAGACCTATGTTTCTACATCAAACCCAATTTTTAGCCTCAATTATGTCTCTTGAGTAAAGATTGTCGACAACCCTAATGTGTCACGGACCAGTGGACGGCTACCCATCATGGGGTCACACAGTCCATTACTGTGTTGATGCAGTTATAGCCATGTCTTTCTTTGTAGTCAAAAGTGAAGTTTGACATGCACCCAGCTGACCGCCCCCCCCCCCCCCCCCCCCTCCTCACAGGGGTCCTGCGATATCTCGGTTGTCTCCTTCCAGGCCTGAATGGACACATTGTGCTGCTGCCCACTGCTGTTCTACAGACCACTAGGTCCTCCACACACACCTGTCAAGCCATGTCCTTGGCGCCTCCGGTGCTGAGACACTCCACAGCCCCCCTGCTGTACACATGGTTATTGAACCCTTGCACACCCACCCACTCACACACAGACACACACACACACCTAAAAGCAGCCAAATATGAATAAATAAACCCTTGTGTTTAGACACAAAAATGCACGCACAAGGACTCACACAATTGAATTTCACAAAAACACAAGGTATGCATTCATGCTCTTTCACAAACAAACACACACACACACACACACACGCTCAAAGACTTTTCTTTATTGGAAACACGCACCTCTCCCTTCGCCCAGGCCAAGGTTACATTCAGTGAGCGGGGCGGCTTCAGATTTTAGAAAGGGTCAAGTTCCATATTTGTCAGGTGGGGGTTGGGGGCAAGGGTGCAGAAGGTTGGACTGCACATGGAAACAGGATTCAGGAGTAGACTACCTGTAACTTGATCTGCTGCTTCAATCGGTTGCAGGTTTTCTCTTTTTCAGTTGAGTGGGCAGCACTTGTGGGACACAGTGTCCTTTGCTTCCATTTAGCAAATGTGTTTATATTTCTGCTAAAGTCTTTGAAATGATATGAAAATGAAAATATTTTTTTATTCATAAGCAATTTGTCATCAGAGCTGGAACGGCTTTTAATTGCTTTTCAGTTTATTAAATGATTTGTGTAATATGAATGACAATGTTTTTGGAATGGATTAATTCATTCATTTAATATCTACTTCTAGCTATTTCCACGCATGTAAAAATATTTTAGATTATGAGCAACTAGTAAAAAAAATAAAAAAAGTGTGTATTTTGGAGTTTTTCATCTCCTAGTCTATGAAAGGGAATACAATAGAGCTATTATTTGAACAAATAATTGGCACATTATTCACTGAGGAAAGTCTTAATAGTTTAGTCAATATTTTTAAAGCTTATCCAAATAAGCAAATGTAAGAAGCCTCTGTCTGGGACTAGTAACTGGACGTCGACCCTCTTTACAATCTTTTTATAGTGTGCCCGGAAAACAACCAAACATGTAAGGCTCTCACTTTGTAAGGCAGTCACCAGAGCCAGGGTTTGGCTCTAGACCACTGTGCGTTGGAGCAACAGTTGATTGTTCACAAAAGAAAGCTTCTGCTAATGATGGATCCCCTCAAATACGACTGAAGGTAATCCTCTTTTTTGACTCGTCTCAAGTACGTCCTCGCCGTCTCTCTGAGCGCGTCTACGTGCGCCCTCGTGAAGGACCTATGGTGTCAAGCCCCCCTAGTGTCACCCATACAATTTTCCCCTCTATTGACTTTTATGTTCTGCTGCAAGGTTGGTCAGCGTGCTGGGAATATGTATGTATTCCAAATAAAGACATGCGTGATTATCATAATGATATTCCCCCGCTAATGTAAACCGCTCTCTGCAAAGGAGGGGATTTCCGTGTGAATGTGTGACATTTTGACAGCTTGTTTTTGACGTTGCATTAAATGCATATTATGTTCATGACCCATAGTCGTGAATTTTCTTTAAGAATCGGCTCAGAGTTGGGATTTCCTGGTGATATCGTGCGATCGTTTCGGCTTAAGAGGCAAACTTGCAGATACAGAGGCGTTATGAACGTCTTGAGGCTGCCTGTTCATGACCTCAATCTTTTGTAGATTTCCACAGACTCGGGCAAGTGGACGTAGAATACCCATGTGCACAGAACATAGTAACCTACAGCCCTTTGCAATTATGGCCAATTAGGGCCTGTGTATTAGGAAGTCTTTGGGGTTAGGGCCACCGTATGTCCCTCACTTCCTCTTCTCATTGGTATGCCAACAACAGAGTGCGGGAGGGGGGGGGGGGGATGAAATGATGTGAGAGGAGGTGGAAATATGAGGGGAAGATGTGACAAAAGTAATCCACAACATGAGACAAGTGGGTAAAGGGAAAATGAAAAGCCCGGATAATTAGAGTGAGAATAAAGAATGAGACAGCAGACATGTAAGTATACATCATGTCCCCCTGCAGCAGCCAGCAACCTCAGTCAATTGTTATCTGCTTCCCTGAGTTGAATGTGACCCTTGGGGGGGTAGGGATGCTGTCCATGCATTATGAATGCTGCCCACTGTCCCTCCCCTCCAAATGAGCAGACCCTGGATGCCTAGGATGACTTAACTGATGACAGCGGTGTGACACAGTTTGTTGTATTTCATGAACCGAGGGCTTGTGTGTTTTTGTCTTTCTGAAGCGGTCGTGTAATATTCTATTTTTGCTCTCATTGTTTCATAGTGGAACCTCAAAGCAGATGCAGACGCTTTCTCACAGCGTACAAAATAAAATAGCCGCGGTATTTTAAACGAGTACACGGCAAGTCTGCCTGAGGGGGCCAATGTGATCTTTACGTAACCTGCTTATATCTATGCCTTCAAAAGTGTGTATCCATGAAGTAGCTGTAGTCGAAAAAGCACCAACAGCGTGTGTTTGAGGTCTTCACGCAGGAGCAAAGGCTACTCGAGACTGCCTCTGCTTGTAAAAAATGCCCCTGTTCCAATCCATTTCAGTTCATTAGCTATATCTCCTTTTGCCTTTGGCCTCAGCGTGCGCAGGGAGGCTTGTCAGTTTCGGTGTTACAACCACAGGGTCATTTAATTTTGAGCCCTGCTCCAGCGATTAGAGCCTTTGTTGTGAGCAGCCACGGCTACTGTAGCGGGGGGGGGGGGGGGGGGTGTTTGGGTCAGCGATGGGCACAATAGCTAGTTACTCTCGCTGACTTCCTCACTATTGCCTCTCCCTCTCGTTCTCAGCACATTTTCCACTTGACTGATAAAATAAGCCACTCTTTGATGAGGTTTCGGCGGGCCACGGGGCTGCGCCTCAGTAAATGCTTTTATAGAGGACGTCGACTACAGCGGCTGCACGCGTCCAACTGATTCCCCGTGTGTTCTCTTGTCTCTAGATAGCAGTTTTTCTCTTGGAGCGCAATGATAAGCCGCTGCTAATGTATTTCAACAATGCTACTCTTTTTTTTTTTTTTTTTTTTGCCTTTAAGGCAGAAGCAGTGTGGTTGGCCTTGCCCTGTGTCTCTTAACTTGGTACAATTCATGGTGCTGTATTTAATCATTACCTCGAAACTGCATTAAGCCACAGAGTGAGGAAACGGAAAACCCAACGTACGCACGCAAGGTTCTCGTATGGCTCTTTTTCAGCTACGTTTGGTACAATTTTACTACCGTCTCGTTACAGTTAACCTTCCTCTTTAATGTGAAAAGCAGTGTTTTCATTTTAATGAATGAGAGAGTGTGGACTTTCTCTTGCTTTGTTGCTCTGAGACTTGCGCTCCCTTTTTTGTTTGCTTTTTATCTCGTTTTTTACAGAGGAGTCGTTGAATAAATAAGTCAGAATATTTTACATGCTTTTGTAAGGGAGTGTATGCTTTTTGAGATTAAGCACATTGTACTTGCATTCAAGTGCTTTGTGTACTTAGTTAAGTCAGCAGGGACCCGCTCCAAAACGTCTGATGAATTCAAATAGTTCCTCATCATCAGCAAAGCATTTGTCAGACTGAAGGAGCGACTTATTCGTTGGTATGCTTTGAAGGGAATGCTAGTCAGCTGTTCCATTGTGGCAAATGCTTGCACAAGAGCACAGTATTCAGATGGTTATAGGCCCCCTGAAAGCTTTGCTTTTCACCCTTTTCATCCTGGCTTCTTCACTTTTTTGGGGTATGAGAACTCTAAAGGAAACACTTCATGTCTGTCATGGCAGAAATATTGTGTAACACCCATATTATACACATTACTGTTGGGAAATGGTGATGTCATATGACGGCCAGAGGGCCACAGGCGCCCCGGTTGGAACAGTGTTTTTTGTGTGTGTCAATGCGATAACACACCCTCTCCTCTTGGATTTGTGCATTTCTGCAATGGGGAATCATTCACCTGCAGGTATCTATTGATCCTGGCCGGCAGCTTGACTAAACTCTGTAACCATCACTTTGTGTTCCATGTAATACGGACTGGTAGCATGTCCTTAGCAGTCTGTGAAAACTAAATAACACGATTGGAAACCAAAGTCGGATTGGACCTAAATTACCTATTTGACCGTAGAACTGGGGGGGCTGAAGGTGTCCTAAAGCAGCTTCGGATCAGGGGTTTTCCAACATTCACATAAAGGAGCTGTCCCAGATGAAAGACACGGCGAGGCGTGACTCAACGACCGCTCGTCACTGTTTGATAGTATGTAGACCATAAAGGCCTCTATTTGATTTAATTCAAGTTTTTAGACTAGGTAAAAAAGGTTATCGTACCAAGTACATTTGCTGAGTTGATATTGATAAACTCTGACACAAGTGAGTGACTAAGTGTGTACAAACAGGAGGCGCCTGGCTGCTCCGTCACGCGCCTCATTTTACTTAATAATCAAAAGAACTGATCTAAAAGGCTCACAGCTTGATGTTTATTTTGAAGTCATTTAACTTGTGGTGCTGCTGGTCCTTGCACATCTATTTATCAGGCATTACCGATAATGCAGCGTAAAATGTTCCTGTTTAATATTCGTTATCCTACCATGAAAATACATTACATACCTAATTGCAATATCGCTAAAAAGAATTAGATATTGTTCCCACAGTTCCGCATGAATGCCATCGATACGGTTTTATAGTGCTAACTCATCACATTCCTGAGTAACTTATGCGGTTATGCTTTGATTAAGCAGCAACCTTGCGTTTTATAAAGCTGCAATCTCACACCGTGTCACATTGGTTTGTCCATGCCTCACACTTCAAATAGAAGTGCATATTTTTGAATGAATGAGAATCCATCCGCATTAATGGCACGAAATGGCCTTGAGTGCCTGGAACTGCCTGGTGTACATTTGTCTCGTCCGAAAACCCTTTGAAGATGGGTCTGAAGCTTCAGTTCTCATCGCCTGCCAGAACTTAAACACAGATGATTATAAGCGAGCGAGTTTGAATTGGACTCTGACGGTGTCTCTGCACGGCGACAAGGATGTATGGGTTTCATCAAAGGTAATTAATGGAAAAAAATACAGATCTGTACAATTGTGGCCTGAAAAGGACGCCTAAAAATAGTATCCAGTGAAAAAAAGGTGATGACAGCCAGAGAATAATTGCTTTTTAATTTTCTATGAACTGGCTGTTCTTTAGCGCAGCCGCTAGCTGTAGGGATTGTTAGCATCGGTGTGATTGTGCTCCTTTCCAAACACTTGCAGCCGGCCAAACGACCGGCAGATGCTCCGCTGACCGAACCAGCGCCGGCGGTTCAGTCAGAGTCAACATGTCGCATCTGCCTCCCCCGCCGAGGTCTAACATTTGATCAAACATAATGAACAGCAGATTTCATGCAGCACAGCCCCAGCACTTGTGTGGAGGCCAACAACCCGCCGGCCGTTGTGCCCAGATGATATTTAGTTTAAGTTTAGCAATTCTATTTGATTCCTCTTTTGTAGCATCTCGATCTCTTTTCAAAGTTTGTGATCTGGGACAGACATTATGAAATGTTTTTTCTTATGTTTCACTTTCACTGATTGTTTACCTTTATTTACCTAATTTGCATAGTAAACACAGATCTATTAATTCACTGTTGTTGGGTTTATTATGCCTGACACCAGCCTCCCATTTAATACTCAATTGCAGGTCAGTTTTAATTAGAAAACATGTACAGATAGTTTGCATCACAATAATGAGAGAGCGAAAAGGGAGATGTGTTGTTTTATATGCATTTTTTTAGCATTAAAGGTGAAGAGGTAATGTGCCACTGCAATCTCACTCGATACAATTTGAATTCATTGCTGTGAAACGTTCATGTAGCTCATTAATTCAGCCGTAATTAAACTCAAACCACTTGACCCGCGCCCACCGGTATCAGAGCACCAAAGGTTTATATTGAGCACGATGAGCGAGGAAAAAAAAAACGTATGTGCGGAAAGTGTCGCAGTGACGCAAAGGCTGAAGGAGAGGAATTGGCGCGTGCAAAATATGGATTGGTACAGAGGCTAAGAGGGCGGAGCAAGGGAGCAACAGAAAATGTGTACTAGGGACAACCAGCCGGTGCAAAAGGTGGCTGCGGGATGCAGTCATCAAAATGCTAATGCTGTATGGGATATTTACTGTGTGTGTTAATGCGGTTTAAAACAGGCTCTTTGTCCCGTAGCCCATCACCGAGCCCCTGTCGGGCCCTAATAAATCAGCCATTAAAAGCTGATGTGACCTGAATAGGGCTTCATACAGCGGCGGTCCGGCTCTATCACCACTGCGGGAACCACACAACAGCTGAAAAATGTGTGAAGACGCCACTTTAATAAAGGTTGACCCGGAAGAGACAAGCTAACACTTTTGGAATTAAAAGGTCTTCTTTTGTTTTATTTTTCCAAAGTAAATCCATGTCATGGTGGCTTTGCACAGGCCTGCTAAACGTGACTTGAAATCCTGTTGGCAGACATGACAAGTCCCTCCTGCTGACGGTTTAATTATTTCCCCCGATGTGTATTTTGTGAGATTAAGTGCTGCCATGTTTCACTAATTTAAGACTACCCTTCAACGTCTCCTAACCTGCCTCCCTCCCTCCCCCTCTCTCTCTCTTCCTCACAGGACACACCATGGTTTTTCTATCTGGCATGTGACACACAGGATTGGTGAGGAGAACACTTAAGATCTCCCCCTCCCACCCCCCCCTCCCCCCACCCCCCCCCCTCCGCCTCACACCAAGGTATTGCACACTTGTATCACCTCTTGTGACTCCAGCTGCCAGAGCTGTAATGTCCCGTTACGTGTCGATCCCAGATTACAGTGCGCAGCGCAGTGATGAAGAACATCCATGTGGGCCAATTGGGGGTGTTTCTTTTGTGTGCAATTGGATGTTTATGAAAATGCCTCACGATAGGTACTCATCTTCATATGCAAATCTGCGGGACATCATTGGTAAGCCTTTAATTTCCGCCGCCGGCGACGAGGGCTCTTTTTGGTCGGTAACCATACGGATCTGCCGAGCGTGTGTGGATTTCATTCCCTGATGCAAATTAGGTATTCGGTGTAATAATCATGCAAAAACGCAGCTGGCTCGCATCCGTCTGCTCACTTGCATGCCCCCACCACCCCCAGCCCTCCATCATCCCGTAACCACCCAAATCTTCTTGTTTGTCGTTGTTGTCCTCTGCAACCCTGTGTTCCCCCCCCCCACCTCCCCCCGCTCACTTGGCACGGCTGGCTGAGGCCCTCGCCGCTCCCGCGTCCCGTCGACGCGCAAACACGGACACGCCCCTCCGCCCCCCCCTTTCCACCAACCCCCTCCACGCTGGATGGAGCCACTCGCCTCGGCTGCTCCTGTGGTGAGCCTGGATTCAATTCAATTAGGGAGATTGTTTGCCCTCCAGAGTGTACTGGTGGGCTCTGTGGATGATGGGTTTGCCCGCTGCCGCCCCCCCACTCTCCCTCACACACACACCTACAAACACACACACAATCCCCGCTACATCAATCTAACCAGTTTCTCCTTCAACTAACTCGATACGGCCTCCCTTCCTCATTTACTAACCGCTTCCTTGCGGCAGTGCAGATGTTTTTTGCGCCTGCGTTGTTTACATTGCTTATCGAGCTCCCGTCGACGTTAGAATGGTCCGTATCGCCTTTATGATGCGGCGTCGGCGGCTAATATTCTCCCTGTGATCGGACGGGAGAATTATTGGGAACCACATTGGCACGTTGTAGGATAATCCCATTTTTTAGAATGAATTGCCCAATTGTTTGTTCAGCCGACTGCAAAGTAAGGACATTTAAATGCTGCTGACACAGGAGTAGTGTTCACTCAAGGTGCCAGGTGAGAATAGAATTAGGGTACTGTTTGAATAACATTGAGAGCAGAGGGCGATACTCGTGGCTCTGGCCTCTCGGATATGGGGGGGGGTAAATGTGGCACACACACACACAGAATGGCCTTGATCTCCGTTGTGTGTGGAAGCCCTTGTCAGCGAGTCGTCCTGCAACCCGCTGCTTTCCTCAGGATGCCCCGCTGTGTGACGGTGTACTGCTGGTTCTTAGAAATCAGATACTGTATTAGTGCTGAAAGATGTCAAATGAATGAAAAGCCTCGGATCGCTTTGATGACACATTACCTAATGCACTCCAGCGTGAAATAACAACCTTCATCTGACGCACGTTGTTTTGCCTAATTTGTGTTCAATTTGGATTAAGACTAATCTACTTCAGGGACATGCGTTTTAAGGAAGTAAGGAATAAAATCCTTCAGTTACAAGCACACTATTTTGTAATGATTCTGCAGATCACGAGGCTTAGCGTTAAGATTTTTCTGGAATTAAGATGTGAATGATGTGATTCAAGCAAAGCGTTGTTAGAAATATCCAGAAGCTTCTTTTCAACCCTTTTAAAGGGGGTATGAACCTCCTACAATGCTTTGCATACCCATCATGGTGGCCCAAAGCATCATCCATTCAAGTTAGCTTGACCATAATGGCTTGTGAAGACATTAGCCTCCACCAAGTTTTGGTTCTGTTATCTTAAGCCCCGCAGTTTGCGCCATCCGGCCCGGACTTCTCAAAATGATGCAAAACAGTTCATTTGAATTGGAGGGAGTGAAATCGTTTTGTCAGCAGTGCTCCTGAATTTGAATCCCGTCCAGAGGTAGTTGACTTTGCACGTCTTTGTTGTTTTTGTCCTGTTACTCGGGCAACAACGGGTCAGCTCCGAAGCAGCCCGGCTCAAGGGTATTGGACAGAGCATCGAAACCCTCTAAGTGACCGAATTATTTAAACGGCACACCTTGCTTGATGCAGCGCGTGGCGGATACCAATACATTTGTTGACCCTGCAGTGCAAATTGCTGTTGTCTTGACAACTGCCTGGAAATATATTTGCTCAGACGTGTTTGTAATTTTGTCCCAACGGCTTGAGTGTTGGTGCAGCTGCATGAAAATGTCTCTCAGTCCACTTTTGGATCATATACTTCACACATTTTTTGCTTTTGTTGTGCTGAACTTTAGTTGGTCGTAACCTTAATGAATCACAGTGCTTTTGAGTTCACTATGAGATATATGACAGAATTTTATATCTTTATATCTTGATGTATTTTTTTGCATGTCAGCGGGTTTGTGTATTCATAGATTGAATGTGCATGCATGTCTGTGGCGTTAGCTGAGACTTGGTGCGTGTCCACTCCTCCACCTCTTTGTATACAATATTCATGTCTTCAGTGGTCCTTTAATGCTCACTTGAACTATATCGTGAGAAATATTTATGTGTATATATATATATTTTTCAACTGTGGTCTCTGCATGCATCCATGCATTTTTAAATAAAATTGCGCATCTCACTCAGGATTTGTCAAACACAGCGCTAAGAGGGTTTTCACTCATTCACAAAACTGTAAATGATTAATTGTCCGGCTCCAGTTAATTTAGAAGGTTAAAGGCTGATATGTTGACAACGGTCGTAAAAGAAGATAAAATAAAATTCCCATATCTGTCTGCCAACAGGCACTTTGTTAAGCTCAGCAATCGGATCGGACAGCTGGTGTCTGTCTCCCGCTCTCTCTAAACAAAACAAGGGATGCTGACCGCCACCTCTGAAGTTCAATATTGTCCAAGTGTCAAACAGACAATTTGTAGTTTTGTGGTCACTCCGCTGGTTGCACAGTGACACGGCCACAAAATACTCCAGCTTGTAACCCTCCTGTAAATTGAGATTTTTTTTTAAACCAAAACAAACATCTTTAACGCACTTATTTGTGCGTTTTAGAGGTAGATCACTTTTATTTTTAAACTTTGGACAACGCCATGCTAAACAAACTAGATTTGGCTGTAGCTTCACAAGCAAACGTGAGGTGGAGGGATCGCTTCTCTCTGAAATGCAATGTTTCACTATTCAAAAACCTTTTGTCCAGTGGAGTGATCTCTTTAAAAAAAAAAAAAAAAAACTCAGCCTCAGGTTGGTCTTTTCCTTTTTTAGTTTTATCTCTCTCACACGTACACATAGTTATTGCTTCTCACAAGCCACCTCCTCAGTCCAAGAGCTGATTGGTAGTGGTGAGTTCCGGCCCGACAATGGCGCCAGTGTGCCCGAGTGTGACGGAGGGAGCGCTACATCTGGGCCGAGCTATCTTGGTATGGGGAGAGGTTACTGGGATGTTCGTGCAAGTGCATCTTGTCGTGTGCACGGCTGCTCTCCTGATACCTGCCCTGACAGTTTGGGTGTCTTAATAAAACAACACCCTTGACAGCGAACTCGCACAGCAGCTCAGCGGTCTTCTCTTTCCCGTCGTCTCCTGCCAACCCTTCCCCTTCCCCTCCTCCTCCTCCTCCTCCTCTCCACTGGGTCTCGCCGTGACCATTTATGCTAATATGAACGAACAGGACGCTCTGCTGTTGACAATTAGATTCAAACTCTGCCTGCACCTCTGGGGCTGCGCTGATATCATCTGACATGACAGAAGAATCCCGAAAGCAGCAATGGCCCTAATTTGAAAGACACCGATGTAATTTGAGCTCCGAGGCATTGGGGTAGAGATATGGTAAGTGCACACTGAAGTCAGCATTAGCAGTCACATGCTGATTCAGTGGAAGCGATTCAGAAGCACCAAGTCCAGAGAGATGCGCGCTAACTCGAAGGGCTTTTTCCTCTTTTGTTGTTTTTTTTTGTTGTTTTTTTTTTTAACACAGAGCCTCTGTCGAACTCGGGCTGCACCCGGGCCACAGCTCCAGCTGCAGCAAGGTGTGCGGCTCTAATCCGCTCCGTTAGATGTGCAGAGGCGGCGGGATTTACGGAGGAGCCCGGATCTCATAGGACATTAGTGGTAGAGGAGCGGGAAGAGACGGAGAGATTACTGCCCGTCTTTTTATAGAAGATCACTCCATCTTGTCCTCTTTAGCTCACTCATTAGTTCCCCACTCCCCCCCCACCGACTGTGATCCTCTCTTTCTGTGTTACACCTGGAGACGATGGCCACCTCCCTACCTTTTGGCAAAGAACCTTTCTGGCCATCGGCTAACGAAATATGATTCCCCTGCTGTCAGACAGCCCCCGTTGTTGTTAGAGCTGCTCCCGTTCTGGCAGGTCTGGAGAAAAAAAAAAAAACCCAAAAGAAAATCGGCCCAGGAGAGGAAACAGAGACGGATGAACAATGATTGCACATGCTTTCCTTCAGTCGGCAGCGGCGTCTTTCCTTCATCTTCTCACCCGACCCCTTCCCCCCCCTCCCTTCCTCCCTCCCTCCCCCCTCCCTTCATTTCCTCCATCCCCCTGTCTGGTACCTGCAAAATCAGACATCCCTCTGTGAACGTCAAAAAACCTACTCTGCGGTCTGCCACTCGGCAGCTGGCTGTCGGGGGGGGGGGGGGGGTTCAGCGCCTGACAATCAGCGCACACGGCGAGGTAATCAGAAGTTGTCAAACGGGAAGTTGTGAAGTGTCCTCTGCCATGGCTGAGAGTGTGCCGCGTGTGCGCGTCACAGCTTTGGCTACAGCGTGGGTGTACTAATGGCCTCTTTATCAATAAAATAAGGCCCGACGACTGCACATTTGGCAGCAAAATGGTTATTTAAAAGAGGAAAATGGAGACAACTCAGTCACGTGACAGAGCGCTTTCATGGCCTCTCGTGATTATACATCATCTTCAAGTGCATCCACCGCCGTTCCCTTTACATATCCCCCCCCCCCCCCCTGGTTTGTGGCAATTGAATTTGCATATGAGGTCTCCATATGCATGTCCTGCTCCTCGGCCCCTCTGAGGTGAAACGGCTGTCTTAAAAACACCCAACCGGAGGAATTATTGATTTGCATCTGTTTATCTGGGACGAAGCAGGGCCCCTCCCCGCCGTCGGCCTCCGCTGGTCTGCGCGCGGAGATCCCCGAGGTGCCATCGCGCCCGTCTGTCCTTTTTTTTTTTTTTTTTTTACGGTGGCTCTAAATTGTGGACAGGGGCCGCAATCTGTTTCCACCCTCCCTTGAATTTTATTTACAGCCTCAGCCTGGCAATAAAGCCCACAATTTACGACTTACTTTTTAATTAGAAATAATGTCTTGTAGAGTTTAAGTGATGGATGGTTTAATCAATATATAGACTGCGGCTGGCCATATGATGAACGCCGCTATTGACAGCGCGCAGAGTAGCCTAACTTAACACTTTGTCTTTCAGAGAAATATGTAGTGTTTTGTTTGCACCCGGCGCCCCACTTTATCCTTTCTCCTTCCATTTTACTGTCCCTCCCTCCTCCGTCAACACTTTCCCTCAACAAGCATCAACTGTTTTCTCCAGAACGAACCAACCGCCTCTGTCACTCTATATTTAGGCAATTATTTTAGCTCTGAAACCCCCATTGTGTGGTGTGCCACATCTGCTCAGGCTTAAACAAAATAAGGACTGGATGTGGCTTCTTGTGAATGGAATCTTGACAAGCGGAATGCAATTCTCAAATAGGTAGAGGTATTTAATGGGTAAAGTAATTTTTTTTTTTTTTCCCGGGTTCGGAGAAAAGAGTGAGTATAAAGCATTTTCAAGGAGAACACTCAAATAGGAATCAAGTCAATGGGATTTTTTTTTTTTTCCTGGCGCTGCGGAAGATTGTGTAATACACACAGGGGATGGAATTATGGCACTCGAAGTGGCAACTGAAGTTCAATTTTGTCACATGAGGCTTATTGTGAAGTGCTCAAACAGGACTCAGTGTGGCTATTAATTTACCAGACAATGAGAAACGCTGATCAGACACGGGAACGGTTTCATTTTGTCGACTCATCACAGCTGGTAATAGCCTTAAATGCAGGAAATGGCTTATAGTATCACACATATCCTGTGCCTCTTTGATGATCTGGTCTATGAATTGCCAATGAATAGCAAATTACCAAAAGACTTCATTGAATGCAGTTTCAAAGATTGAGCTGTGAAAAATTTTGTTTTTGCAAAATGGTTGACGAGGGATGTTTCACATTTTGCCCTCTTGGTAAATCATTGATATGGCTTGGTATCGTAGGAAGGATTTTTCTGGTGCCAGGTAAATGGCATTATGGTATTAAAACACTCAATCCAAGAAGATATACACACAGTCCATGTTCAGAAACGGATCCCTTTTTAAACGAGCCAAACTCAGGGTCTTTTTGTGTGTTTTTGTTTTCGTAACAATGGCACCGAGGCAGGTAGCGATCCACTAAAAATGAACTTGAAACTTGAAATGAAAGGGAAAAAAATCCAACAAAACCTGTTCACAAAAGCCTACCGCCTGACAATAGTAATGTGTTTTACTGCCTCAAGCAAAAGTTAATAAAGTTAATGAATAGGCGGGTGACTCACTTTTAGGCCTTAGAATAAGTGTGTCCTTCCTTCACTTCATGCGTTAACGGCTACCATCCAGACCACCTACCTCCACGAGGTCTCTAACAGACAGGACAATCCCATCCATGCAGGCACGCAAACCAAAAATAATATCACCTGTCGTCTGATACCAACCACAATGCCTTTCTTTCTCATTGATCGGTGTTGCATTCACTGCCCCCCGGGGCAGGCAGGGGCTTTAAGAATGACTTGATGCTTTGTTGTCTTGCTCTCTGGAGTAGAATAACCACGAGTGACATGAATCCCATGCTATGCAGCAAGGTTGGTCCCTCTGGTCAATGGTTAATTGTTCCGCGGCAATTCAAAGCATCCGGGCTCTGTCGCAACTGACCGCACTCCTGTAGATCTTGACCTGGGTATGTTTTTCTTCACCCACCCCTTCCACCACCCCTGGCCTCATTTCCACTCTTTTCCCCATTCCCTCATTCTGCTGGCATGTCTTGGCTTATCTGCCTCCTTTGTGAAACATAAGCTCGTAGATAAGCAGTATATTGGGCCGGGTTACTCATGTCTGTCTTGTTCATTCATCAGAATCCTCTAATTCCCCCCCAGAAACGTCTTTCCCAGACTGCAGGTGGCCCGTGTTGTAACACAGAGGGCACGCCCCGATCTCTCTAAAGCAAACATGGACGTTAAGTCGACGCCGCGGACCTTTTGTATTCCCTGCGAATGCCACAAACGCCCCAATATCTGTGTGCACTGCGAGTGTACACATGACTGATCTCAGAGCCGGCGTAAAAATACACCACTGACAGGTATGCAGCTTTTAGCCCGAGATTAGCCACAAAGTCAGGAAATGTTCATCTGTTGTGTTCGCCCCCCCCCCCCCCCCCCTGTCTTGCCGGGTGACAGATATATTTATCCGTGGGTTTCGTGTGAGCCCCCAATGTCCACAGGTGTTTCCAGTTGCGCCTTTTAAACCCGCTCCCATTAAACCCACCTCCAGTAAGAGGAGGGTTTAATGGGAAGGACCGGTCTTACCCGAGTAAGAGTAATACCCCGAGACGCCGACTGTCCCTGTTCACCAGCCAGGGTCACTGCCGACCATGGTCTCTGTTCTGGGCAGTTAATTAGGAATTAGGACACGGCATGACCCTCAGGATGTCCTCCATGGTTAGAATAATGAACACCTGGAAATGGTCGTGGAAAAAAGATAATAATTTAACTCGGGCACGAAACATTCCATTACGACTTTTGAACTCGGACGGCCTGTATAATTACACACCGGCATTTTCTTCTCCATTTCTTCCCAGTCTTTCAACATGAAGCTCATTCTCTTTTCAGTCATTTAAAACGATTTACGCGCATGAGGCAGTGATCTCGACCTGAATAAATTGGTTTCCTGTTTGACATGTGGTCCGTGCCATAATACAGTTAGAGATATACTGAAATGTATTAAGCACGGATTAGAATTACAATCCCTCAAAGTGCCAATAATATAATTTGCCAACCAATTTACCTCTCTTCCAATTGATTTAAATTGCGGTAATATAATCATGTAATGATACTTCTAGGGTCGTCTGACCAGTCTATAATTGTATTGATCAATTTATTGATAAGCCTAGTGCAAGAAATGTACAGCTACATATACAGTATAGTTGGCTCTTTCTGTTATGTGTAACAGAGATGAAGTTGAGGTAAAATAACCAAGGTTCAAGGAAGGTATGACAGGAGATAATGCAACAAAAGGCAAATAAACTTTTTTTCACCCAGGAATCCTCCCCATTGTTTATGTTGCTCGGGAAGTCAGCATAGCCCGTCTATAAATTCCTAGTGAAATCCGGAACGTCGGTGTATCTAGTATTTCATCTGTATTGTCAAAACAAATGAGTGTGCTGTCTGTGCACTCTGAGATGAATCCCTGCACAGCTTGAGCTGGAGGTTCTACGGCCCAAGAGACGGCACAAACATACGCTCAAAATCCAATTTAACCTTCAATCGAGCGCTGCCTCTTTGGTGCCGTCATAGCGCCAATGCGGGGCGACAAACTGATTTTAGCATTCTTCCCGTGTGTGTGTGTGTGTGTGTGTGTGTGTGCGAGGCCCAGTTTTGCTCCCATCTGCCATATCGTGATCATTTGGCCCGGCGCCTTGATTCAAATTGGTGAATTGTTGCACCCCAAATAGGTAGAGTGTGATACATCTGCTCACGGGCCACGTTATTTCATCAGCCCCGTTTGCGGGTCACAGTGCAAAGCCCAAAGTGGTGTTGCCCCCCCCCCCCCCCTCCCCCACACCCCGCCCTCTGTCTGTGCCGGCGGTGAGCACGCCCCAGTACACACAGCCCCTAGATGCAGTCTGGCGGGCCTAGTGAATCATCTTCCCGTCACAGGTGGGGGAAATACAACAGCGGGATTGGCAGTCCAAAGGTGGCGTCTGGCCCGCTGTTGAGTGAGGTGTTTGGCTTGCTTCCGCTGGAAATGAGGACACGTCTCCCTTCTTTTTTCTTTTTTGCAGGAAGGTTGAAGTAGGAGTCAAAGTTTTTTTTCTTCTTCTATCCGGATAGAGTAGGCAGTGATTTATTTTATAAAGAACCCCATTTTAAGATTATATTCCAATCTGCAAATCCATGTATCCTCATGGATGTTTGTGTTAATTTTGCTTTTTTGTGAACCCTTTCAGTGTAGGTCAGCTTCTCTCTCACTCCACTGTTTTCAGAGGTTGTTTCATTGGAGCTTTTGAATGAAGGTTGTTGCAAATCTCCCTGATCAAAGGCAGAGTCCTCGGCGGGCCTCGCTCTCTCTGCGGCTCAACTAGACCTATCCTCATTTAACCGGCTCCGGCTAGCGGCCCCCACCGGTGTCGCATGCACTGGCTTCCGCTTTTCTTCTCTTCAGTGTGCAGAACACGGGACAGGACGCGAAACGCCAGGGATATTGTGTTCCTCTGGGACACCCTCATTGTGCTCCTTGGTGGGACTCTGGCAAGAATAATCCTTTTCACAGTAATTGGGGTGTGAACAAAACACTCGTGCTCGCCTATTGTCTAAAGTATACTCTTGCATTGGGGCCAGTGGTTAAACCAGCCAAGAGAGAAGTGGGAGGGGGGAGTCGTAGGAAGTGTTTGTGAAAAGGATCCAGGGAAGGCTGTAGAAGACTAAAGGCTGGTGCGCGGTTCTGCGGCGGCGGCGTCTTTTTGCGCATTTGTGTCAACGTACTTGTTTGATTTCGTGGTTCTAAAAGGCTTCTCGCGTGTCGCAATGCAACTCACCAACACGAGGTGGAGTGACGTTTTTTTTTTATCAGACTTTGTTGCCCCTGTGCATCGCCACTGCGGCATTTCATTGCCTTTCTTTCACGGACACATTTGTCCCGTATTTTCCTCAACAACTTTGTGCACCCCTCGACCTGCAAACCGACGTTTGCGGAGATCTCCCTCAATGAATTGAAGGCCGTCCGTGTGTCCACCAATGCCGGGTTTTACGAGTATTTACGGATTTATTCCGAAAAAAACTCTTCAAACTGATTCATTCTCTCGTAACAAAACGCAAGAAGCGGTAAAAAAAACACGAAAAGGGGCTCTTGTGTGTGTGTGTGTGTGTGTCCTTGCGTTTCGCTGAAAACGCCGAACCATAAACTAGGCTTAGCAGTGATTTTTTGGGGGGGTTTTTGGTTTGCAGAGAACAGGCAGCCAAAGAAAACATGAACTGCAAAAGCAAGGAAGAATAATCTGTTTTTAGGAAAGGTGCGCGGTGAAAGACATTCAGCAAAATAGGAAGCGTAACAGTGGAGTAGACGAGCGCCGGGTCTAAGTGAAACAGCCAAGTCCTTCATCTGGAATACGAGAGATTGATTGAGGGATTCAGGGAGCCTAATTGTGCTTTACCATCTGCCTAAGTTCCAGAACATGCCAAGCATGTGACAGTTTCCAACAGGCTCACTGACAAGCAGATGTGTGCATGACTTTGCTAGCGCGCGCGCGTGTGTGTGTGTGTGTGTGTGTATTTAGGCACATCAATTCCTCTGTACTTTGTGATCACATCTCTTTTTGAGGAATTAAGACAACAATTCATTTCTTGGATAACAGAAGTGACAAATGCAAATGCGCATTGTGAAAGTTCTTTTTTTAATTTTTTTTTTAAACACAATTAAAATCCCCCGACGCGTGGCACTTCCTTGTGTACTTTATTTGTAAGATCTACCCGTGAAGTGAGAGTGTTCGTTGTGGCTGTCAGTGTTGCTATTGATATAACAGCTTGACAAATGTCGTGGGCACAAAATGAATTTCCATAAATCAATCAACCATTTCCCACCTTCTCTCTTCCACAATGAAACAGATCGCCAGCGGAATAAACTAACAAAATGTTCCACACGCAGAACCTGATTTGTGTGGTATTCAGTGACATCAGATGGCCTCACTGGCATCCCGAGGGAAATTACTGTACTAGGTAGCATCAATCAGTCTACCCAGATTTCTAATCTCCATTGCGATAGGTTAACATTTTGGTAAATATGCTTATTTGCTTTCTTGCCAGAAGAGTTAGATGAGAATCGATCGTTCTCTGCGGAAAAAAAAAAAACGCTAATGATGCACTTCCTAAAACCTTGAAGTGTACTCGGATAATGTTTTATTCATTTAAGTGCGGAGGACATTTCACACCCGAAATGAAGCCGCGTCGTCCCCCCCCCTGATACCCGGTCACTGCCAAAAAGACAACTCGGCGCGCTCCGATCCGATCGCAGCGTGTACCACAGAACAAGGAGGTTGTTTCCTTAAGGAAGCTGCGCGGCTCTCTCTCCGCCGATGGACTCCCCGGCAATCAGACACGTTTTTTCAGTGCCAAAACAGGACACCGGATGATCAAGTGAGCTAATTGCATTTGCATTTCAGCAGCAATTAACCCCAAACTGCTCTGTCCGTGCCAGCTCCTGCTGTAGTATCGCCTCGTACTCTGTCTGATTGAGGGAGTTTACACCAACCAAAGCTTCCAATGCTGTTCTGTCGCAACTATGATTCATTATTTATAAAGCAATTCATATACCATTTGTTCTTGGCTTTTATAGACATAAAACTAATATATTATTTTAGATTATTTTATTAAAGCCAAAATGTTCAGCTCGTATCGGCTACGGAAGAAAACATTTTCCAAGATCTCCATGTGTGGCTGAGTGTAAAATCCATCTGAACTCTGTTGTGCCCAGTGTGAACATTTAACAGCTTTATTCATTGAGTTGTCAAGCCGCACTATCTCCAGCAAAGAGAAGAAAAAAAAAAAGAATACATGGGATACTTGTAAATGTCCAACAGCAATCCAAGCCACTAAACAGGACCGTAAAGCAATGGATCGTCCATTTACATGCCAGGCGAGGTCTTTTACTGGTGCAAGTCCTGCAGATGACGGTAACAACACGACTGCTTGAGCTGTTGAGATCGTAAAAAAAAAAGTTGAAAAGGACCGGCTGCTGAGCCACAGAGTGGTTTACGTTTGAGAAAGGCCAAGTATATAAATACAAAGGAATAAGAAGTCGTGTCCAACGTTGACATATTTGGTCTTGTCCTTTATCTTCTGCCGCCCCCGTCTCCTCTCCTCGATTTGGCCACAGATGACAGGCGACGTTGGCAAGTGTTTCATATTCTGCATACTCGCATCTCCGAATCCCTCTGGGTTGTTATTATTCTGTAGATGCACTGTTTGGCACAAGGACAAAAGTTTGCATAATTTATACATGGCCATCATCAATTTTTGAAAAATGGCCCCGGCCTTTTCCTTGCGCTTTTAACTGAATAGACGTACTTCTGCCCGCACATGAAACGGCCTCAAGGAAACCGACTGAACTTTATTTATATCTTTACCTAAACTTCAAAACCACTGCCGGCTTCAGAGAGTATATTATGGTTGTTACGTCCCGCCTCGGATACATTTATTCCACTGGTTCTCCTGGGCCTGCCTCGCCGCCACGGTGTGTGAGAAAAATGTGAAAGTTGTACTATTGCAAAGCGTCTTCCCTGCCCCACGAAAAAGGTGTCAACTTCTCAGATGAAGTATTTGGAGATGGGAGCTGGGTACGATAACATGCAGCACACCTCCTCTGGCTGTGTCCCTGTGGGCTCTCACCTGAGGACTCTTTGAGTTATTTCCGGCGCGGCGGCTCCTCTGTGGGAAAAAGGAGCGGGACTGTTTTTCCGCCTCCCGAGAGGAAGTGCTCTATATTTACTCTAATGAACGAGAGGACGGTGTAAATAATGTCCCTTCCTTGTGAGTCTCTTCTCCTCCTCTAGTACACCCCCCCTCCCCCATCCCTCTTTCCATCGCTTTATTCCCTAATCCTTGTTGTAAATGTTTTTTTCGCCTGCATTATCCGCTGGTTTGGATTTCTCCAGCGTTGTAATCCATCTGTGTTGCCAGACTGGGGAAGGGATGTTTTTTTTTTTTTTTTTTTTTCTGGCTCCCTTTGTTTCATATCCTTTTCAAGAGCGTACATATTTGCAGTCGTTCTTTAATTTCTAAATGCGGTAGTCTGCGTTTAGTGGACAGGAGACCATTATCCAGAACTCTAGAGGTAAAGGGCGAGATTGAGTAATGGGCTTTTTGGCCGCCCGGCTTGTTCTAGGAAAACAAAATGGTACTTGTCTCAGCTCGATTCCTAAATCTGCTGCATGGTATTCCACGGTACTTAGTGAAAGACATTTTAATCTTTAAAGATGTGATTATGTTATTATGTAGTCCTTGTGGAAATATTCAAGGGAGCTTTCTTTAATCTATTTTTTTAAATAATTGTTATATAAGGTGCATTTGGATAAACCACTTCTTGAACGGATCATTATTTCTCATCGTATTTGACATTTAATCATTCTCGTTGGCAAAAAATCCTTGCAGCAATTTACCCACTAACATTTGTTTTATTGTAGGAGCCACGATGAACTGTATTCTGTTGCGACACAGTTTTGTCTCAGTAATGATTTAGGGACACATCAGATGGGCTATGCCTCCATGCAGACATAGCTCATCGGATCACATTACTTTTCCCTCCATGCAGACTTAGCATTTCCATTTAGCCCCGCTGTTTGTATCCCTGGAACCAATCAATAACCCAGCGGAGTGTGTCATTTGGATGGTAACGTATGTGGGAACCACTAAAAAGTGCAGTTAGCGGAGGAAGTTTTTTCCTGTGCAACCGATTCTGGAAGACCGCTCGACAGCAGTTTGCCCTTTGACCTTCAAAAAGGCAAAAAACAAGAGAGGACTTCAGTGACTTTGACTGTTTAACAAAGGCCATCGAGGGCAACGATGCAGAAATATTCTCACTACTAGTGTTTGCTCCCACTTTTTTCTTCTCCTGAAGGAAAGCAGATCGATGCGCTTCACTTGGTTGGGAGACTTTGGGGATATATATATATATATATATATATATATATATATATATATTTATTTACTTGTATGTGACAAGACGCAGAATCTAAGCTGCCATACAAAGAAGTCTGACGTGTCTCACTTCACAACATGACCTCCGGAGCTGTATGAATTTGAATGCATACATATTAACAAAGAATAATATTATACGATCTCCAGCTCACTCCACGTGGTCTTTTGTGTCGTCGGGCTTGAGCGAGGCCATTTATTACTGCTTCTAAGAACCTGTGCGGAGACAGTGATCGAGGACGCTGCATACTCGGCTGTATTTCCTCGTGAGTTTTCCTTCAAGATGAACAATACCGTCTGCGATGTATCGTCACGCAGTGTCACACAGAAAGAGGAAGAGTCCGTTTTTTTTTGTAACTTTTGCTCATGGCTTAAGGAGCGCCACACTCTAAGATACCGAACGCAATAGCTCGAGCTTACTTTTATGACTAATACTCCCCCGTTTATTCTGATACCAGGGACCGCTATGCATGAATCCTTTTGACCATTAGTTTACTTATAACACAGTCGAATGTGGATACAAAGTCACGCAGCACTCCCAACCTTCAAACTACTGCAAATTGTCGTCTCAGTGCCAAGCCGAGTGCTTCATTTGTCACACTTGCACGAGGTCCGTTGTGTTTATAATTCATTTAGTTGGGGGGGGGGGGGCGAGCTTCACACCGTAGACGGGACATTATATGGATATTTAGGCAATTTAACACACACAAACTGCGATGCCCTGTCTCTGCTGATACACTAGAGCATTTTTTATTTTTCCCCTAGCTGTTTGACGATGTGACCCAGGATACGTTGCCCTATTAGAAAGCAATAAGGGATAAATTGCTTTACAGAAGTATAATAAAGGAGCGCTGTGAAAGACTGGAGGCGCTAAATAATTAAGTTTTCAATCGTTCAAATATGACACGTTATGAAAATTTAAAAGCCAGTGTTTTTTCTTTTTTTTTCTCCCATTTTTTGACCTGCGGGCTGTGTCTGTGTTCATTTATTGAGAAGTAACGTCAGCAAGTGTGACGCATTGCTCAGACTTTCACTGTCGATACCTCTGCGCCGAGTTGAGGTTTCCTGTCATGGTGAAGCTTCGCATGAACACAGATGTGCATTCATGCCTCTCACACTCACACTGACATGAAACGTGAGCCAGCTCTCAGACCTCGGCCTAATGATGGTCGTGGTCTCTGGTCTTTTAATGCGCAGCTCCCGCTGCTGATGTGTTGTGATGTGCTGCGTGTGAATGAATATGTTCTCTCACTTTGACTCTGCCTCTGCTTACAGATCCACATCTGTAGCTGCCAGTGGACGATGCGTATGTACGTAGAAAAACCCTAAGGGAACATAAGATGTGACGGATTAGTCCTGGAATTGTCAGTATGACAAGGAAATGTAACATTTGATGGTTCGTGGCCTTTAAACCCGCAAGCTGATGTGGTTAAGTAATTATTAATGATATGGTTGAGCAGTAGCGGGAAGGAGAAGGGGGGAGTCGTCAAGAATGATGTTCTGCATGTTGACTGGGTGCATTGATGCAGTGCGTGCGTGCGATAACATTTTGGTTAGGATAAAAACTGCTGTGTCAAAATACCTGAACTAGCAGCATTACACTTGAGCTAATTTGAATAGAAACTGTCATAAAATCCAAATCAATTTAGTCCGGTAAATCTGAGCAAAACGCTCACAGTGCACATTTGGACACCATCGGTCCTCAGCTCCCGAGCTCGAGCACCGTGCTTCGTCTCACGCAAGTCATCTGAATCTTTTAAGGCATCGTCAAAGAAACTGTCAGCATCAGCTTGAGGGGGGTTTTGGGGGTGGGGGGTGTGGGGGGGGTGGTGAATCGCTCAAATGAGTTATCGGGGCCATTTGCGGCGAGCATTAGCGCACGGATACAGGCTTGGATCGCTGAGGTGTGCTTCAATCTGAATAATGATGTGCAGAGTCAGACTCAACGGAGGACATTGGTCTGTGTCACTCCACTTAAGGCGTGCACTCTCCATCCCGGCAACAGGCCTGTGGAAATGTCGCGTGCGCCGCCTCCTGTCCTTTCCAAAACTAAATGAAGGCCCTGTGGTATTTAAAGGCAGTGCTGAAGCATGGGAAATCAAAGTAAGAAAAAGAAGAAGAAAATGAATGTCATTGGCTCAACTTTTTTAACGCCTAGTGGGGAAAGGGCAGAGAGAATTTGAATAAACCAGAGTGCCACCGTGGTCTGAATACGGCCGACTGTACACAGCGCTTGACATTGTCCCGTGACACTACATCTGTTTTATAGCGCTCTTCTTTTCTATTTGAAAGTAGTTAAATTATCTTCACTCTATTATAGAATTGCATTAGCCTTTTTCTTAACCTTATCTTCCGTTATGATGATTCAGAGGAATCCTTGTTCACATTACGGCTGCACTGCAGTGCCTGTGCTCGGGGAATAGGCGCGTACGGGGGAACGTGTTTCGGGCTGATGTCTGATTCCGCTCTGGGCAGTGCGAGGTCAAAGCAGAAGCCGCGTATATATGCAGATAAGGTCTGCAGCGAGTGGAGCTGAAGCGATTTGCGATTCAAGCTCGTGGGCTCTCTCTCTCTCTCTCTCTCTCTCTCTCTCTCTGCACGTTTCAGACAACAGGAAACGGGAGCGCAGCGGCGCACGTTGCCGTCATCAATCACCTCGGAGACCCAGTCGCTGTGATGTGTCAAAAAAGGATGAAAGGCATAATTCTCAATGACGGGGGTCGTTAAAGATTCAGCCTCTCGATGCCGTCGTGGCGGGGAGTGCCAGAGCGGAGCCAGTGGGGAAACTCGTCTCCTGTGTTCACCTGCACACAGAACGCCAGGTTGTTAAGGGGAATCAGGCATGCGGACAGGACATTAGAGAACATTTTTCCTAGGGTCATTACATGCGTATGGTCAGCCATCAGATACGTCTCAGACCCCGTGTTATGTTTCCGTGAACTGAAGCAGGAAAAGTGTTTTGTAAGTGAGATTCGGTGAGCCTCAGAAGATGCTTTTTTTGAGCATCTGGACAGAAAGTAGACTGACACTTTTTCTCATTGTTCTGTGTGTCTTGTCTTCTGCTAATAGAGTAGGCTTACTTTGAGTTAAGCCAATCCTGTGCACGTATATTGAAGGAGACGGCGTTTCATGTATTTCCTGTCTTTTTGTCCCTACTTCAAATGCAAATCTTATAACTGACAAAAATGTCATTTCAATTTAAAGCTATGGGATTTCCTTAAACAGCTGGCACTTTGGGGACTATTTCCGGCTGTGGATTAATACACCTATGCTGCTGTAGTGAGGCTTAACGGTAGTGGGATGTGTATGTGGGAGAAACTCAAATCATCTTTTGGTCGGCAATAAAACAACAGAATATCACCAGACTAATTAATGAAATCAACTTACTGGTTTTGACCCTTTGATGTTTGCAATGAATTACACAAAACTTGAATGAGGAAAACCTCTCAAGCTCAAGACGGCATCACGGGGAAGGCTGCCGGGAGGACTAAGTCATTTGTTAATAATCAGAAAACTCTAAGTGTACTAGTTGTGAGGTATTCTCCTCATTTGCCCCCTTTGCATACCAAGAGTTGCCTAACTATATACATTCTGAAAAGCAATACATACGCATCGCGGTGGCGGCTGCTGCTGCGTTATTTCCACCTTCCCCACGGACCCGTCGGGTAATAAATGAGATCCACCAGTACTGTCTCACTCAGATGATGTTATTAAACTTGCCAGCCTGAGGCATCAGCTGCGAGTCTTGGACGTCTGTCAAAGCAGAGACCCCCCCCCGCCCCCCCGCCCCCTCCCCCGGCTACTCCAGACTCCCCCCCCCTGTGCTGAAAACCAACTGGACCAGGAATTGCATGCCAGACTCGTGGAAGGTCTGGCATTGAAGTAGACACCCCGCACTCATGGCATAAAAGTAAAAACAGCTCCTTTGCCAGAATGGTTGCAGAATGGTGGTGGGGTGGATTCGAAAAGAGGGAGCTGGTGGGATAGAGATCAGAGGTTGTTTTAAAGGTGCCCCCCCCCCCTTTCCCCCCCCCACACTCACTCCTGATTGCCTGATGTGTAAGTTGAATAACATCCTTGGATCTAAACAAAAAGAAATGAGGCTGGAGGGGTGGAGGGCTGGAAAGTCTCCTTCAGTGGAGCTAAGAAAACCTCACTGAAAGTTTGGGGTAGAGGTGACTGGCAGGACTCCCCACAAATGTAGTCCATATGGTTACGTCTGACATGGCGTGAGGATCTCACCTGTGAGATTGCGATTCGCTTCCAAAAATGATTGGACACTCAAGCCATGAGCAAACTTTTTCTCAAAGGACAACATTTGGGAAAATTGTTTCATTGAAATTTCTCTAATTATTATAACGATGCTAGCATGTTGATGCTTAGCATGTTTTATATCAACCACCTTTGTGTTTAAGCATGCGAGAGCCCAGAGCCATCCGTCTGCAGCGACACTTGATGAATGATTGTTCATTTTCTTGACTCTGGCATTACAAAACTAGCTGGACGCCGTCCCTACAAGATCTTGGGGGCCAATCGTTTTGGGCCAAATAATGGTTGCTTCCAGAGACCTCCCAGCATTGATACGCTCAATATTGATTGGGAAAAGGCCAATGCCATCGGCGAGAGACTGTAGTTAGCCCATCGGCATAAGCAGGAGGCACTCTCATTAGAAAGACGGTGCTCCGACTGGGTCTGCGAAATGTCCACATGCTTTGAGCGGGCTGTTATCTGAAAAGTCAAAAGCAATTACGCTATTCCTCGCTTTCTTTCCGCTCTGCGGAGAGAGCACAGTGGTGTTTGTGGCCATGGCATAAGTGAATAAATAACATTCCACCAGAGTGCAATTAGGACCTTGGACCTGGGTCACAAGTTGTGATCCATACTTTGTCAAGTGTGTTTTACAGCAACGGAGAAAGAGGGAGATGTGATACTTTTTTAAGGGGCAATTCGAGCATTTCGACAAAGAATGATGAGTGTATGCACTCGCTGTTTCTGCTGCAGTACATCCCCCATTTTCTAAGGACGATTGCATTTTTAATTCTTCATTCTTAATCCTGCAAGCCCCAATCGCAGCGCTGTGAAAGCAACGATTTACAGTCTGTTCCCGTACTTTGACATTCGCTAACTATCCCCAACCGCTATGTGGCCGCCTCACCCCGGGAGGCCTCCACATTTAGAACGAGAAAGGTTGCCTGCATAGTCCAACCCAAACACATGCTGCTGCTCAGCCAAGAGACACAGGGCAAGGTCAGTGGGATGTGTGTGTGTGTGTGTGTGTGTGTGTGTGTGTGTCTGTTACCCAAAGTGTGTCTGAGGGCATGAGACACAAAGGCACACACGGGTCACATGGTGTCCTGCCCTCCCACTGTGTTCTGCAGCTTCTGATTTGACACGTGAAAACATCTGACTAATTTTCCTCCCCCCCCAAGCATGCCCACAAACAAAAGAAATAGAACAACCAGTGATGGCATCAACATGGTATCAATGCCATTCCCTCTTTGTGCTCCACAATTCCCTTCATTAAATCCCTTGTGTTTGCAGATTTGTACTTCAAAGTGAGTCTATAATGACTTAATTAGAATTAGTCAGCATCTAGTGAAATGAAACCAGTGCGGCCTAAATGGCTTTTTCTCCTCCTCCCAAATAGCTCGGCGTGAGCGTCCATGCTGCAGAGTGTATTACACAAGGACTACATTACACGGAGTTAATGCAATCCCGCCGCAAATCTCATGTCTCACGTTCTCTGTTGTGTTCACCCACACCAAACATAATGTACTCAGTGGGCTCCTGGGACAAAACTATATCAGGCGGAAGTAGACGCAAAGGCTTGAAATTCGGGAGACATTTAGATTGAGGTTGATGTAACCCCGAGGGCAGCGGCTATCTCATCAGGTTTTAGAACTCGCGGTAAGACCGGGCACCTCGAGACCGGCCGCGATTTGTCAGATCCGAGAGCGCCGGGCCCTCGACAGGACAGGAGAGGAGAGTATTGCTCTCTTTGTCCGGGCACATTCCCCGCGAGGATGTTTGCCCAGACCAATCAGACTTTCATCAAACTCCCTTCTCTGCTCGTCCGGGGCGAGGGCTGATGGACCTCGGCTGCCCGCCGGCTCTCCACACTTCCCCCCCCCGTACGTTCCTAGGCAGGCACTTCTTCCCCCCCCCTGAAATGCCCAATTATAGATGGTTATCTCTGAGCGTTGCGTGATGACTTGGACTCGAGGACGAAGTGTTGGCAGCTACCAGGAGGGCTCCTCGGGGGCCACCTGTACCCTAACGATCGGGAGATGGTTGGTGGGATCTGTGCCAGGCCGGCAGCTGTGTGCGGGGGTTGACTGCGAAGTGTGTAAATAACCCCAACAAAGACGGTTATGTACGAGTTTACTTGTGTTTTTTTTTCATTTTTTTTTTCTTCTTCTTCTTCTTCTTCTGCTCTCTCCCATTTTGAGTTTGAAGGTCGGCCGTGTCGAGTGTCCCTTCAGGCACTCGCACGTTTATTCTGGCTCGCTAATCGATGGCTCCAAAGCCGGGTCACCGAGGTCTCGGCTGGGGACAAGCTCTCTCACATTTCAGCCTGCATTTTCTAAAAGCCCCGCTGGACAACACAAAAGGAGCCTCCGCAGCAATTCACCGCGATGACCCCTGACCCTTGTGTCAACTACGTTTGGACGATTATTTACCTTTTATCACTAGGTAAATAAGAAAGTGTCATTCAACGAGGAAATGGCCTATTGTTGACCACATGGAGAAAAAAATCCTGAGTGGTGAGAGTGTTTGCGTTGGTCCCCCCTCACATTCTTCTGCCCTTTCAATGCTTTAAAATATAAATATGCTACATTTAAAGTGTTTTTTCAGTAAGTCTGTGTCATGCTCCTTCAGATCACAGCAGTGGGGAAAATAAGTGAATCTAGACCAACAGTGTGAGTAGACATAAAGGTTATAAAACATTGATTTCATATTATATTTAAAGGGTTAGAAGCAAATATTGAGATCAATTATATTGTGATGGCACAGCTACTAGAATGTACTGCGTTAGACACTATATGAAAGAGAATATTTTCCAGAAACCCTACATTTTCCATTACATTTCTTCATTGTGTTTACAGTGTCACAAAGGTAAAAAGGCAGGACGAAGAAATCATCACAAAAGAATGCATTTCACTTTCAGTGCCAGTGAATCAATAATGTCTCGCCAACAAAACACACCACAATATATTGCATGCATCGATTATTCGTTCACACTTTCATATTGTTATTTGCACATTCAGAACATTGCTATGACCAGGGCATTTCACACAATGAAAGACAAAAGCAGGTCCGAGCAAAATGTTTTTTGATGGAAATGTCAACTGTTCAGCTTCAATAAAAGGGCCCTCAAGTGTTCACTGTGTGGCAGTGAATCACGGCAGCGGTCCCAAATTATACCGTCTCTCTGTTCCTCTCAGGGAACGACTCATTCCATCTAGGTAGCTTTTGGAAAATCTGTTATGTTATTTCGTGCGACTCTGGGTTCACACTGCCCGAGGAACTAATGTTCAGCGAACGAGTGCCGTCGAAATTGGCCAAAAAGAATATTCAAATGTTTGTTCTTGAAAAACACATTTGAACTTTTCAAAGATGTATTTTTGGAGTATTTTCGCCCCTGAAATCCATTCCTCATGGTCTGCGGGGGATTCGGTTTAAAAAGCAAGCGTCGAAAATGAGCAGATGCTACTCGCCCATCTCTAAAGTGATAACGACTTCAGAGTGATCGCTGTTCACAAGATGTAAGGCGCCGTTCAATTTTGTAGTCGAATTCCAGGTTTTCTTTCTATTTGAATATGCTTTCAATTTCAAATGTTCGTTGACACCCGGCGCGTGAACGAGAATTCAGTTTTTTTTTTAAAAGACCTCTTTTCTAAAACTAGATTATGTAATAAGAAGTGGCCTTGCTTACTGGTCTTTTATGATTTCTATGTTGTGTGTGACCATAAAACGACGCAGTAGTGGATGACATAAATGGACTTTGTTTATTTACGCCACCAAGCAGTTTTTAAATATCCCCCCCCCCCAGACCCTCACCCTGCCCCCTCCTCTTCCTCTCGCGCTCTGCCTCTAATTGAGCTGTGAGTGGAGTCCAGGTGGAACCCATTTGAATTCCCTGTGGTCGTGACCACTGTGGTTGCTTGGGACACAGCCCTACCTCTCATTTACAGAACATTTACAGCCCGTTCTTGCCGGCGTGCTACACTATCTTGGTGCCACCTCAACGCACCGTTGCGATTTGCGGTTCAGCCGACGTGCATCGCCAGCTGGATGGGAGGGCTGGCGTTGTAATCAGGTGTGTGTTTGGTGCATTAAGCGTAGGACTAATAACACTTGTAGAAAATGTGCACCACATTTGCCAAGACGGAGGATGCTCCGCAATCGTGTTTTAAGATTTCATTATATTCTGTGCACTTGGCTCGGCATCAGATATTGAAATGCATGCGCCACCGGGATCAGTGTTATTGACATTGGAATTTGCTGTAGCCCCGATTCAGCGGCTGAGCTCAAATTGGGGTGTGTGTGTGTGTGTGTGTGTGTGTGTGTGTGTGTTAGAGAGGTTTACTCTCTAGTCTCAAATCTGGCAGGCAATGAAGTGTCTATTGGGCAATTATGCTAATGCCGTTATTGGGAATAAAACATGCAGGGAAATTGGGACTTGGAAAAAAAGTAAGTAAGTAAATAGAAAAAGAATAAAGATAAAAGCAGGCCATTTTCTGAGCAGATGCTTTCCAAACGCGGCTCAGCTGAGTCCAGACTGTCTGGCAGGCCTTTGTTTCACGTTTGAAAGGGGTGTGACAATTGGGTTTCCTTGTGTGCATTAGAGCTCGTCGTTACAGTGCTCGTTGTGCTTTGCAGCTGCCCTCGTATGTTAACTGTTTAGTAACCTGTAAACTAGCCTGTAGAAGACGGACGCCCATCTGGTTTACCAGCCATCATCAGAATTAACTAATGGTCAGCTCAGTCAGATATATGTTATAGGTGTTGAGATATTCACTAGATAAGGTGATGAGGTCAGACTTTGCAGGTGGCCTAAAAATGTTTGAGGCTGTGAGCTCTTTTTTTCTCCCACCAAGTATCCATCATATCCATAAGCCTTGCCAATGCTGTCAACTTGTATCTGGGAGAATTGCTCTGGTAAGCATATTACGTCGGCAATATATTGATGCCGCTGTACCATATATATATATATGAAATCCATATTGTGCACGGGATTTACCTTCGAGGTCACAGTGTGTTTTTATATATATATATATCTTTGTTTGTTTGATTATGTGGCGCCATGAGCAGTGATGCAGTTTACGCCTCTGCTGCCTTGAGGCTCACAACCCAAATCTAGCCCGACCACAGAATGACTTCCAGTGATTCGTGGGCACAGCGAGCCAAGTGCTCCGGGTAGGAGATGGATGGCCAACGGCAAAAGGTTGTCATGGTAACCCCTTCCCCTGAACCGCCACAGTGGGCATGGCAGAATGCTGGTCCAGGCCCTGACTGAGTAAAGGCCCCGTCCTTCACGAGGTCAGGCGGCTTTTAGGGCAGCGGACTGCGTTAATACGGCAGCAGCTTCACTCAATTGAGCCGATCACGTCGATTGCTAATCGTGCGGGAGATGTGAGAGAGATGAAAGAGTAACGCTGCACACCTTCGAGGAGGTTTGGGTGGACTGAGATCAGTGGGTCAGCTTCCTCGGCTATGAACAACACGAAGACCAAGTGCCGCCCGCTGCAGGCTCACCGCTGAGCATAAGAACGGCATCAACTGCATTTTGAGCTCAAATTCTGCCGCGCAGCCACATCTCACTTCTACGAAGGGAAGTAGAAAATAAGATAGGGCGAGAAAAAGGGAAAGCTCTGCTTCTGTCTGGTTTTATTTGACTTGAAATGTAGATCTACGATTCGATGTTTTAATTCATAGTAAATAGAGTCATTGGCATTTTGCAGCTGGTAAATTTAAAATACTTTATATAATCGCTGGAATCCACAACGATACATTTTCAGTCATTAGTTTTTTTTTGTGTCAATGAGAATATACAATGTAACTCATTTTGTGGAATACTTAATATATGAATATATGTATGTATAATGCATTTAGGTAAAGCGCTTGACTCGATGTAATGAATTACATTCCACCACTGCTGAAATGAGGAGCGTATCTTGTTGATTTCATTTGATGGACGTAGAGGTCGGGACCTCCTTGAATTTGAATTAAATAAGCATCCTTCATCAACAACGGCTGAGTGCTCTTCATGACCTTCAGATATCACGTCTGTTTTCTTTTTCTTCAAAAAAAAGATAATCTATGAAGCAATGTGATCCATGCTTCCCATTTATCTCACTGGTTTCTCTCTCTGTCTCCCACCCTCTTCTCCTTCATCCTTTAATCTTTTACATCCCCTCCTTTTCCCAGTTTGTTCTTTCCTGTCCTTCCTACCGCTCCGCCTATTCCACTCTTTTCTTCCTTTGTTCAGGATCAATTTGTGCTGCATTAGGCAAGATATGCGGAGAGAAGAAGAGAGGGAGGATAGAAAAGGAAGAGGTGGAAAATGGAAAGTGTCTGAGCTTTGCATTATAATGGAGAACTGTCTCAAGGCAGATAGAAAAGACGCATCCGTTTGCATTAATAAACTAAACTGTACGTCTGCCCGGGCCTCTGTGCTTTGTTTCCCCGTTCCCAATGCTTGCCTTTTTACTATTAAATATTTATTATGGCAATTTGTTTTATTTGTTTTGCATCCATGTTTTTTCTTTTGTTTTTTCTTCCTCTTTGTCGTCCGTTGACGTCGAGTCATTTGTCTTGTGGTCGGGGCGTGTTTTGTGTGTCGGGAGGGGGTTACAATACCTTCATGCGTCTGGAGGGTCCCATTATTTAACCCTAGCCATCGGTCACACTCAACAAGCCTATCATGTAGGACCATTCGGAGACAGTGCGGGCTAAAGTTAGCGCTATTATCTGCCTGTCACTGGCTAGCTGTGTTGGGCTCCCTTGTGGGAAAAAAAAACAAAAAACAATTGTACGAGTGAATGCCCTGCTGCTCACGTTGTCACTTTCCAGGGCACTCCTCCATTTACTTTCCTTTTTTTCACACCTTTCAACTCGTGTTACAAATCATGATGTGGACCTTCCTGCCGCGTTTAGTATCACAGCAAGCTCCGTTTCTAACCATCGGCGAGGTTTGGGAGCCACACCAAGGGTGAACGGACGGTCTCGATTTAAATCATCTGCGCTCATCTGCGATTTCCGAGTGAGTGCTCATCCATCAAACTGTATGCAGACAGTGTGCTGGATTAATATTCATTTTATGTGAGACACCTTATTTGCATGAACACACTGTCTGTCCCATAAAAATTACCAGGCTCCCCTCACTGGTGTGATAAGCATATCTGGACATGAAACAGTTGAAAATCTGCGACATGGTATTTAACCCGGCAACAAGATGGGTGGGGGCAGGGGGGGGCGGCATGAAGCAGGCGTGACTGGTAACATCCTACTTAGTATACCCCCGTCACACCGAGAACACCGAGGATCACGTTTCACTTTGTTGCAGAAAGCGATGGAATGTGTGTGGAAACATGAAAATCCTATTTGCTTTCCTCGGGTCAGTAAGAGAAAAATGGAGAATGGCCCCCGAGGTGGTAAAGTGCCCACCATGTGTGTGTGATGAAGCTTTAAGAGCAAGCTTTTAAAAGTCGTAGCTATATTTGTAATTGCAGAGCGTCTCTACAGTCAGTATTTGATGCTGTGCTTTGACTTAAGATTAGAGATTGAAGACTAAGAGTCAATTATAGTGGGTCTTGTCAAGTATATTCTGAAATGTTATAGATCATTGATCGCGAAAATGAAAATAACCAGTAACTGGTATCAGTTCATTTGGATGATAATCAGTTTATCTACTGTTAATATCCACAACTGTAATGATACATATACACAAGCAGGGCGGCTTTGTGGCTATTGTATTCTTAATTTAATGGTTTATCAAATGAGATTTGGACTAGAACAGATAAGGTTTCGTTTTTTAATTACAATACATTGTCACATGCGTCTGTTGTTAACCTCATTGGGATTAATTGAAATTTAAGTCGATGGAAACCGTCAAAATACAATAGTATAGATAATAGAGTACATCCAATAAGCATGAGATTTAAAATGAGCTGCCGTTCTTCTCAGACTGGATTTGACTTGTTCTCTTAGAGCCAAAGCAGCAACCACAGTGGAGAGAATCTGACTCCATGTAAACTGGAAGTTGTGTATTTAAATATGAAAAGTACATGTAAAAAGAATGCAAAACAATGGGCATACTGTCCTTTACTCCTGGCAGTCTTTCATTCAGGAATTAGAGAAAGTAAAGAAATGGCCCCCAAAATAAATTGTGTGAGAGAAATTACACTGTAGTGGTGACAGGTAATTAAACCAAATGCCAACGTATACACCACAATATAATGGTTTTCTTCATTTGTTTTTTCAAAATAAATTTATTTAGGTTTCCAGCTTGCCCTCCCGAGGAACGTTGATTCCAGGTGTTGTGTGATTGATAAAGTACAGTCACACATCACGCCTAATTAGAACATTACGAATTTGACTCTGCCCCAGTAGACCTTTTTTCTTCAGAGCAGCCGTTTTGACATGAAATAAGTAGGTAAACAAACGTGTTTCCAACGATACTAATTACCTCCAGGTCAAACGGAGCCGGGGTGTGGGCCTTTTTTTTTTCCTCACACAGCAGACCATTTTGACACGTCGCCCCTTATCAAATGAACCCCCCAAGAACCCCCATTCCATTTTGGTGTGCCACAGCCACTCCTGTGAGCCGGCACGCACAGCGCGCCACCCCAGAAAAAAGGAACCGGGTCGCAATTAATGTGATCAAACACACCCGTGTTTACCCTCCAACGATGGAATCCTAATTATTTTTCATTAATTAAACCTGTGTTTGCCTACTATTTCATGTCAATATGGCTACCGTGAAGAGGGGGATATTTGAGGAGCGCGGGAGCGTTATCAATGTCAAGATGGTGGCAGGTGTTCAGTGGTGAATAATCTGGTGACACGCCTTTACAGGTGTCTTGGAAAAATGAACACAAAGGAGTAATGAATGCATTCATTTGAATTGACATGTTCATCTAAGAAGAATCCTCAATGCATTTTCTTTGGCAATTTTGCTCTCAATTGGTCCCAGGCCCCTTGAATGCAGCCTTAATTGAGACTCCCGAGTTAAATCAAACTAATGTAGTAGGTTTCATCTCCCTTAACGCACCACGCCTCCCATTTGTCTTTTTCTCCGAGTCGCCCGATAGCCGCGAGGCATCATATTTTACCCCTCATCAAGTATTGCTGTTACTCTATATCGCTCGGCTCCGTTTGGCCTTACTTAGATTAAAAAAAAAAAAAAAGTCAATTAATGAGATCTGTCAGGTTTCATCTGATCGGCTTTGCACACGCATGATTACTGAAGCAGCCAAAACAACAAACATGGCTGATTAGAAAAAAGTGGTCGTGCAGTGGTGAAGAAGTCTCCTTGATGTGGCTGAGAACAAGCTGCTAAACGTTGGCCCGGCTCGTCTAACGGAGGTATCCTCAGTCCGCCCTCAGAGTGAGTGCCCTTGAAACGTCAGCGCCATAATGTATCACACGGCTCTCCTTCTGGAATACAAGACCAGTTGGCAATACTGGACTACGGCTTAGTCTAAAAAAAAAAAAAAAAAAATGTTTTACCTTTTTTACGCAACTTTTTCTCTCAACTGGGTCCAAGCCCTTCTCATAAATATCTATTTTATGATGTGTTCTTTTGGCGGTGGAAAGCAGTTTTCTCCTTTTTGTCGGAGTAAATTAATGACTGTGATAGTGAAGTGTTTTTCATTTAACGTTATAATTTCTAAGTAACACCTGTGCAAGTAGTTTTACCGGTTAAACTGTGAGATATGGCGCATTCGGTCTCACCAACACAGACTACGCACACTCATTGTCTTCTGCAACGGAAACGGCCTCCGTCGCTGCGTCTTTTTTACACTTTGGGTGCAAACCTGAAAAGACTAAATTTAATCTTTTAAAACAATCTTGCCAACAGGCAAACAGTGTAGCTCAGTGACAGGCTGTCATGTCGAATATATGTTGTTGCCTGTGCATCCCTTCGGGTCCTTATCTACACGTTAGACATTTTCATAGAGAAGAAACTTCAGGTCTAATTTGCCGCTTGGACTGTGTATTCAAATATGATCTTTCCTGTCATAATGTATTTCTTTTTTGTCATGGGAGTCAGTGCATCTGATTTTGATGTCATATTTAATTCAGCTCTCATGTAGCTGTCAGTGTTTTATTAAGAGCTGTTTACTCACAAGGATATTTCTTTGATCAAATACACTCTTTAAAAACTGCCTTTTTCATGTCATCGTATAGTTTGAAGTCAAGAAGAGCAGATGTGATTTTAGTTTTGTTCGCTCGTGGTCTTCTGCCAAGACTTTGCTGATGAGAACACTGACTTTTGACCCCTTAATGCTGCCCTAAATGTTCTGCTGCAGAAAAGGGCTCGCTTCGCTTCTCTTAAACCCAACAATATCTGCTCCCAAAAATCTGATTGCTCTAATCTGGGATTTCTGAATGGGCATTAAGAAGTAGATTCTGAGAAGGGCACATGTCACTGTGACATGGGACGCATAGCTCCGTGAAGGGATGACAGTCGGCTTCCCCAGTCCCTTGTCCCTTCACGTTTTGACCCTTCCGCATGCGGCCTTGCTGACGTCCTAAACTGGGATTAACTGTGCAAAATGCGTTACGGAACGCCTGATGAGCGAGGATGACGCTCGCGTGGAGGATGGCGGCAGTGTGCGCACTATTTGGCTTCAGCGTTTTGCGCAGATTAGATTTCGGCAGGAGATCCCGGTTGATGGTGGATAATCGAGGGGTTTGGATTACCTAATCATTAAAGCTGACTTAACCTTAATATCATGATATGGGGATGATCCCCTTTAGGGAATCTCATCAGAATGTAGCTAAAACCCAATTTGTCCCCATCCGTTCATAGTTCCCACATAAGATGCAGAGTCGCACTTTTTTTTTTTTACACACAGTTTTTGGTGAATATTGACACATCGGCGTCGGCAAGTGTTTAATGTCGCATTCCTCACACTGGTGCTCATTCGATGCATCTGATGTTAAGCGGCGATAGCTCCGGGATGACTTCGAGAGCTGAGAGGAGGCGAAGGGAAGCTCGGGCTCAATCTGGCTCCCCCCGAGTAAATCTGCTTAGCCATTTTGTCGCCTGCGTGCGCTGCTCTCGTCGTCGTTGTTTGGGCCGCGCGGAAACCTTCACAGGTGCAACGAAGCTCGAGCCGCGCAGTGACGGCTCGTCTCTCGTCGGGTCGTCGTGGAGACGGGCGAGTTGACACATTGATTGAGCAGACAACAGAATACACACACACACACACACACACACACATTCCGTGCCTGGCGTTTGTCTGATCTCACCCGGTATGAGTTCAGCCGATGGGCGATTGAGCAACTCACGACGTGTCACTCGATGACAGCACACGGCGCCGCGAGGGCCGCGCTTGTGCAAGGACGACGAAGCCGCGGTGCGTCCATCTGTTGTGCTTCTTGGAAAAGACAAGTTGCTCCTATAAATGGACACACATGTGACGTCTTCTGTTGAGCTAACATGTATGTTTTTACATTTATTTATTTTTTTGCTCTCAGATTTTGGACAGATTCTGGCACCACAGCAACCGGACTCGTGGTCCTGTGGCACAGCGGACGCAGCCCCCGCCATAAAGAGGGCCAGAGACTGAACTCAACTGGGACCGTTGGCAGCGGGCGGTAAGAGGAGGAGGCCATGTGGACCGCACGCCTGCTAGTCTTCGCCAGCCTCTTCGCACCAGCCGCTCTCGGTGAGTTTGGCTCATTAGAGCCTCTGTGTTTGTGTCTGCGCGGAGCAGATGTGTGGAGAGAGAGAAGAAAAAAAGCACTGCGTTCTGTGACTGGCATGATTTGAAGCCGTCTCAGGATTTCTTCCATTTGCTATTTAAGGGCCAGATTCTGAGAAAGAAGCCTTTGGACTTATGTCTGTCCCAATTTTGGAGTCTATGTCTCCTCTCGCTAATTAGCAGGGTTTTTTTCTGCTCCTGAAACGGGAACCCGGGAACTTTTTCTTTTCTTCACTCTTCTTATTGGCGTTTTTCGGGTTCCTTTCTCTTGACTTTCTATTCTGTTCTATTCTATTTTTAAATCCGTCCCTCTTGCTCCTGTCTCAGTCTCCTGCTCTCTTAGGAAATAGGAAATGAACCAAAATTGCTTTCAAAAAATCATTAACAGCGCTTTGGCTTTGTGGCGCATGTTGAGTAAAGTGAGAATTGCAGGAGGAAAAAACCCCAAAATGACTTCTTTTTATCATTTCACGCATTGAGATCTCCAGATCAAGTTGTGAGGACTCAGCTGGGTAAGCAGGGCCCCTCTATGGCTCTGCAGCATTTCTCTTTGGTCTACTCTGAGTTGTGTCAGAGGCAAACTAAATTAAGTCATTTAAATTCCGATTAAAAGAAATCATCGCCGGTGGTTTGTGGGTGTGGAACGACTGGTCACAATCAAGTAGGGTGTAGACGTAGGGAGTGTTGGGAGTGGGGCAATAGCCCGTAGCAGTGTTAATTGGATACGGCTAAAACCATTAACGGGTGATTTCAAGCTAATTAAATAGTTTTTACGCCGCGATATTGGAGCAGGGGCGGAGACGGCGGAGTTCAACATCAAGCGCTAATGACAACACGCTCTCCAGCGTCGTTAGTTTTGTCTTAATGCTCAACAGAGAGACGTCAGGGGACGGCAACGCGTCATGCATTCGTCCTCAAGAGCGCTTTCTTGACCAGAGGTTGAGACATTGTGTGGCAGCGGATTAGTGTGAGACCGCCTGGCGCCACTTAGACCCGACCATGACAAATATAGGTTAAATACATTTAGATAAGAAGTAACTTCATAACTAACTAGATACCTCTTGGAAGGTGGGATTAACATGGGTGTGTGTGTGTGTGTGTATATCTCTTGGCAATAATCCCTAACTTCCTGCTTTTGGAACCCAGTTAGTTACAGCGCGATGCCGCTGGTGGATTCATTTGTACCCTTTTGAGTTTGATGAAAATAATGCCCTCAAGCTCATGGTGTGTAAGCATTTCTAGACGGACCCATGTGGGTCTTGTGGGCCTTGCACAGGTTGTACACTGACTTCTGACCGGAAATGTATTGTCCTTAAACACCATCGGAACAGAGGGAATTTAATGCATATCAACGGTCCATTTGCTTGATTAACACTAACTGTAGGACCCCGTCCAATGAGGAAGTGTCGCGGTGGGTCACCATGGACACTCTACAGCTGAGTTGTAGGACATTGCGCCGCAATCCAAAGGTAAAACTAGGACTATTTTTTTTTTGTGCGATTATTGCACCAAAATGATGTGCGATAAACCATATTATTGTAATGCCACTGATCACATAATCACAACAGCATAATAATGCAAGTACCCTCACTCAAAGAACAAAGAACGTTTTATATAGGCTATGAGTGAGCAGTGGTATTTCGACGATGGAGCGATGGAGGTCAGCAGTTTGTTGGATTTGTATGTGATCTTACTCTGCTATAAATTAACTTTTTTGAATAACTGATGACACTAGACCAAGTAGTAGAGGGAAACCTTTAGCTTTAAATCAATTTTGACTTCAAATGAATGCCGTAAAACTTTTTTCAAGCATACCATAATGCTCAGGATTGGTGATAGTATTTGCCTACCGTCACATATATATCATTGCTTTGAGTTCATGTCTTCATGGTATGAAAGGTAGGGGAAAAAAAGGCATTCAGCAATCGTAAAAGCAATGTGAACTGTTTGGGGAACAATGATAGGCAGCAAATCAAGCGTGCATGATTTGTCATGAATGGGCTTAAACGTTCCAAAACACCTGTGCGGTCCTGTAAATCAATCATTCTGCTCTGTGACTCATACGCAACAATCAATCACGCATTGGTCTCATAGGAACAGGGGACATGCCGCTGACACCATTCGGTCGCTATGTGTTTTTGGTGCTATGTCCCAAAGGAACACCAGACGAAGAGGTTGACATCCAAAGTACATCATTTGGCAGTTTTACGAAGACAAATAAATAACGTAACACCCCAAACCCGGCGCCGTAAGCAGACACATCCAGATGTTGCCAGTGAATTGTTCCGCTGCCGGAGAAGCTTTTGTGGGAGTATTTGCCACCATGTCATTGTGCGTGTTTCCGCCTTAGTGTGTTGGCAACGCGTACTGCGGGGGATGCTGGCCTACTTTGGGATCTACAGTCCCCAAATATCAAATCAGGCACAGGCATGCACACGCGTGTTCACGTGAATAGAAGCAAACACAGCGAACAGCACAACATGCGTGTTTAAAAAGGCACTTTTTCCGTCCCTGTCTTCATGTGTCCGTCGATACGCAATCGGCTGTCTGACACTCTCTGAAAATGAGGAATATTTTTGGACAAGCGTGATGAAATAATATCAATGATAGAATGCAGCTTATGAATGGTAAAGTGGAGAAGGGATTTGTGGCTGTGAGTGGGTGGAGAAATGTCTTTTGCTCTTGTATGCATGTGTGTGTGTGTGTGTGTGTGTGTGTGTGTGTGTCCGCATGGGTTTTCATGCAGTCTGGCAAGATTAATATCAAAAGTTCTATCACAAATGCTGTCACTGGGTTGAAAAATAAGTAAAACGCACACTTGTCATTGTTTTTTGTTCCGGTGAATAACAATGCAAACGCACTGTCCCAAACACTCTGGCCATGCCTGAGCAGCACATTAATCATGTGTTCCTGTGCATGTAAAACGCTGCAGAAAGGATTTTCTATTCTTTCCACTTACACCAATGCGTGGAATCTGAGACACAGCGGCTATAATGGATGACGGCTCGTGGGCCAATCCGAGAGATGAAAGCGTAAAGTCTGACACATATTTTTCATGGTCAGATACTGGTGCATACATCAAGCCTGGAAGCAGATATCATCCTGTGGAAGGAGGGAGGGGGGGGGGGGGAGTATGTAATGAGGGATGGCTGATACGGCAAAAGGAGCCGTGTACCCGATGCATCTGTTCAGCATATAGGGGTTTTTTAAGTAAGTTTCAGGAAAATTTCTGGTAAGTGGTGACTCTGTGAAAGTGGCTGAGAGAGAAAAGAAGTAAAACATCCATCTCTCTTTTGTTTTTCTATGTCATTCACGAAGCTGGAATTGGACACAATGTAAAAGTAAGAAAATGTAATGCCAACAAGCACCTTACAAAAGCCAACCTCTCACCGCTCTCGCACGGATCCACTTAATTAATCTCCTTGTGCCGGGGCACCAACTCCATCCGAGAAGGCGTCTCCGGATTTGCCTAATTTGCTTAATTAATTAAACAGATGATTTATTTGTTGCTCATATTTCAAAGTGAGAAAGGGTTCTTTGTGGGGCCCGCTGAGGCATGTGTGGTTTAGTTGTGGCTGTGAGATGCCTCTTGATGCATTGATACAAGTGGGCTGGGGAGTGGGTGGATGTCAATCATTCATTGGCAGGGGCACAGTGTAAAGACAGATAGTACATTTTGCATTTGAATGTCACATTAGTTACAGAAAAATCTTTTATTCTTAGTGAAGGTGAATTAAAGGCAAGATGACACCAAGGTTGTTTCACTCTGGTGAAGCATGTTAGGATTTCACAAGGTTCATTTTAGTCGATCCTCAGGGGACCAGGAAAGTCTGTATAAAATCGTCTATCTATCCGATAATTGAGAAATTTCAATCAGGACCAAACTGGCGTGGCCTTCCACACTATTAGCATTTATTTATCTCCTGCACGACCCCAGCGCCAGTTGTGCAAGATAGCCTGCCTCATTCCGACTGGACGACGGTTTGGAAACGTGTACAACAGCGCTCAAATTGGAGTTTGCAATGTACTGCACATACTGGGGCCATGAATACCAAGGCCAGGCCGGGCCAGGCAAGTAGTAAACCGGCGCAGGCAGGAAAGCATCCGCTTGTGCCTTTCGATAGTCGTACGTCCCCGCGGTGCACGGTCACTGCACTTGATCTGTGCTGAAAATATAGCACTATGCATGATGATGAACATAATTCAATACAGTCGTAAGTATAAGCATGAGTGAACAACAGAGATGCATTTTCAAAATGAGTTGCTCTTAGGCCCTGCAGGAAAGCTCCGACTTGAGATCTACATATTTTAATCTAATGATAAAGCAATCTAATGCCGGCAAAATGGAGAGTTTAGATAATTGTGTTCCTTGACTTAAAACAGAAAAACAGGATCACTTTGAAAATGGTTTTGATGAGATTCTTAAAAAACACTCTGGGTTTAGTGCTTAAACAGTTTTTTTTAATTCTCAAATCTTTTCCCAGAAAGTGGTTTATGCTCTTTCCATAAGCCACACACGGCTTCCTGAAAACAGATAATGGTATTGCAGTTATAGAGAAATAAATACTTATTTCATACCTACCCTAAGGGTGGCCTCCATTGTTGTCATTCAGATGTTTATTTCACAGCTTTGAGAATGTTTTGTATGGCAGTTTTGGCAGGTCTTGCCTCTTATTTGAAAAGTACTTTTGAAGATTTTAATGTAAGGTAAAATTCTGGCGGTAAGTTGCACTTTTGTCTGCGTTCAGTTTCAGTTCTCGTTTCCATGTTATTCCTGGCGCGCAGAAATCCCTTCTCTCTCTTTATGCTCTTCTATAATGAGTGAAAAATCAATACCTGCTTGATCTGGGGAATAAAAGACCGGCCTTTGCTGCCCATGGCACCAGTAGACATTGCCAAATTGCTGTCAGAACTTGCAACCCAAGAGAAATGGATGACAGCAACATTAAGAACAGCAAGGGGAGGGGCAGCGGGGGGGCTAAATGCCTCTATGTTTTATAGGTGTCCGTAGTGGAACCTGTGTATATCTTCCAAATAAATGAATTAGACTCCCCATCCGTTAAGCCCAAGTTGAACCGGCGTAATTTGGTAAGCGCTGAATGATGCCATTTAGAGTGGACTTGCGGCCGGCCGAATGGTGTTTAATGAGGATCGATATTGACAGCAAGGTCAAGTGCCGGTGGATGTTAGTTTACATTAGGCCCGCGTAAAGTGCGCATGTGCTCCCGTTGTCTGCCCCGGCGTGGAGAGAGAGAGAGAGAGAGAGAGAACTGCTCAGTCACCGCGGCGACCGGCTCACAGGGCAAAAAAAAAATTTGGTGGGCGTGCAATACCACAGGGCTTCCTGCACCGCATAGCGACGGGGCTCCGGCAGTAATTTGGGCCGCGGGTGGAGTGTGAGGAGCAGGAAGGGCAAACAAAACCCACGCAGGGGGCACAAGGCGGGGACCTGTTCTTTACTCGATTCCAAGTTAATTACTTCCCCCCCCCCACTACTACTGTGAAATCCATACCAGCAGCATATGCTTTCATTCCTTTGGCTGTAGAAACAAAGCCAAACGCGGCCGCCTGTACATCCCTGCGCGTGTGACATGTTTGTATTTCCGACGACACGGGCGCAGACAATGTCGCAATGTTTGGCACCACAGTGCTGTGTATGCAAATTATTCCGCTTTGCAGGATTGCCCCCCCCCCCCCGTCAGCTCTGTTTCCGCCATCGGGCTTTAGCAACCGGCGGGCGCCACTGCGTCAGCGTGTGAGTGAAGCACAGTGAGGCTGACGATGATGAATTGTCGCTGCCACAGCACAGGATTACGGTGCATGCCTCCAGGCCGTACAATATGCACATTTGCTAATTATTCTGATTACAATCTCCCTCATTATATATACCACATGTTGCTATAACATGCGTGTGCGGCATTGCTCCATATGTTATATGAGTCACACACAAGATTCAAGGTCCAAGATGACTGTAACAGTTTGGACAAAGTCGCACGCCACTATCTAAAACCTATTTGATAAAGTAAATCATTTTTCCTCAATTTTGGATTAATGGATTAAGTGCTGTCCATTTGTGATAAAATTGCATGTCGCAAAAGCTATGTAACCACTTCAGGCGGTGCTGTACACACCAATGTTTCTTTTGTTACGGATATGTAGAGCACATGCTTTAGGCACAGGAGTGCAGAGAGCGAGGAGAGTCGCATGGAGGGAATCCAGTATATCAATATATTTTTTTTCTTCTTGATGTCGCACTGGCTCTAGGCAAGTGCTGTGGTTGTGTATTGATGCAGCTGAACTGGTGTTTTTATTTTCATAACTAGATAATATCTACACCCGTCTGACTATTCGCGCAATATGGCTCAGCGTATCGATCTGGATGTTGTGTTTGTGTTGTCGCACAGCGACATTGAGACATGCGTGTCTTACTTGGAGGGGAATGCACTTCAGCTTGTGTAAGCGTTTCCAAATAGCCACACGGCAGCAAGCGGCGGAGCACTTTCCCACTTCCCCCAGATGAAACACACTGGCACTTTCTGCTGATAAAGAAGGCGACATAGTGACACCCTGTCGGCACAACCAAAAAGCAGACCTGTGAATGAAGATCGGTAAAACAACCGGCTGCTGCCTTTAATCGCTCAATGTTACTAAATCTTGATTATAGTCTAGGATTGTTTGATGCATCCGATTTTGTTGCTGCTGTTGAGGGTTTTAGGATAAGTGCATTACAGAAATACAAAGGAAAATACTGGAGTTAGGCAGACTCCGAGGATAAGAGGAAGCCTTTATTTGACCAAATAAAAGAGAATCAAAAAAGAGATTCATTCGTTATTTTACCTTTTGATCTGTGTCTCTCTAACGCAGCCCTCAAGCTATCAGGTGAATTTTGCATGTATCCATACACAAACAGAGAGTGCCAAAGATCTGATGCTATTTGCGTGAAAAGTTCTCACAGACGCAGCAGAAATCAATCATGGGCAGGGTGGTGCGTGACCCTGAGCTTTCTTCACCCAGCTCTGTCACTGAATACACCAACCGCGCACTGTAGCTGGTGATTAATTTTGTTTTGTCTCAGTAAATCAATATGAAGTATTGTTAGTCTGCATTTTAAGCAGTAGGGTGGGGAGGGGGGGGGGAAATCAAATGATACTGTGGCACAGATTAGCCCTTGAGACCTTGAGGATAAGCGCAAGAGGAAGCCAGCGTTAGAGCGGCAGTGGTGTGTGTGTGTGTGTTGGGAGGGTGGGTTGATACTGGAGATGGCCTCCAATGTGGCCCAGTGGCCCCGAAAGGGAATTCAATACTGCCATTGACAAAAGAAGGGTTACATTGTGGAGGAGGCCGTTGCGTTTCCTTATTTATTGTGCTCTCATTAAAATACAAGGAGAGGGGAATGGATAGCACTGGAGTAATGGTAGCTCCTCGGCCGCCCCCCCCTGGTTTGGAAGGATGCCAGGTTCAAGTAGTTTACAGTTCTCCTGCTTTTCACAGGATGGGAAATTCACTGGTTTATGTATTTAATTTAGTGCACACGCAGCGAACAGAGATATACAGACCCCCCTCCCCTCCACCAACCCTCCCTCCATGTTGCTTCTCTCAAGCCTTCCCACACATTCAAAAACAAATCTTGCTTATTGGCCTGCACATACCTGGCAGATGTACTATATCAAGACTCTGGGGGTCACCACTTGGCTTCAGTCTCCCACTACAGCTGGGAGACATGGGAGGCTTCATCAGTTCAGGCCATGGATCACTGCTATCTCTACCAAAGAGACTCCCTAAAGTACACTCCCTTGACCCTCAGCTGGAAGGAGAAGTGGCTTTTACTTTTTTTTGAATGTACGTCCTATTTTTTGTAGTTTTGGCCATTAGTTTATCACATATGGTATTTTTATATTTGCCAAATGAATTGCTGAGATTATAGAAAACACAAACACTTTTCTTTTCTTCAAATAATGGACCCCTGGGTCACTGTATTACTACTCAGGGCAGTAAACCAACAAAATGACACAAACCTTCAGCAACAGCAAAATCACCTCAAAACAAGCATTTAATATAAACATCCGTTCTACATTTTTTCCCTCCCCCATGAACCAGTGTGTCACAAGCTTTATTTACATCTGGTAGCTCTCAAGTAAGATGAGTCGTGTGTATGTGCGTTGCTGTCATGTCATCTGTGGAATGCATCGACTGTTTATTCCCAACGGAGTTAAAGAACAGTGTGGTGATGATGTCTTCTTTTGGGAGGTTCGGTAAAGGGCAGGAACTATGACTTTCACAGACACCCCCCCCCTCTCGGTGCATGGGACCCTACAAAAGGCCGATTGTGTCCAATGAGAAGAATTGCAGGTGCACATTCCCCAGTGGTGCACTCCCTCTCGCCTCCCACTCTCCACGCACACATGGAGCCATGCAAGCACTTTTACACACAACCACACACACACACACACATACGCTGCCGCCGTGATCACTGCCCCTCATTTGGTTGGGAGGAGGAGAAGGGTGGGCGGGGGTGGGGGTTAGAAGGAGATCCATTTTCAGTGTGATAATACGCTCCTTTCTTTGCCGCACGGTGGACTGAGGAAAGGGTTGAAACTGGAGAGGCAGAGTGAGCCATGTCATTCCACAGCGAGCAGCGGCATCAAACGAAATGGGTCATTTTCATGGGACCTGCTGCAGATGTTTCTCAGCTGCATATTAGCCCTCTGCATAATACAATGGTGTGTATTTTGCATGGAGGTCACAGAAAAGGTCACAGCCCCCCCCCCCCCCCCCCCCCCCCCCCCCTTGGGAGGTCTGTATTCCATAGTGTCTAACTTTTTTTTTTTACTTTCTGTTATATAAATGAGTAAAATAGATCAAAAGTACATCACACACGCTGTGCAAACTGTGAAATTGTTGATGTTAAAGCTTGTATTTGCTTCTTAGTTTCAGTAATTAACTTTAAGCTCAAAATTCAATGGTCACAGTGCAACTAAGAAGTACTTACAGCTAATGTTCAATGACTTCATCCAAAATGTCAAAGTTAGCCTTCAGCTAAGAGTGCACTTCCTGAAAGTTCATCATATTCTTATTCTGTTGACGATGTAACAATCTTGGAGGTCTCCCTAGCTACAGGTTGGCGACCACTGACGTCATGATGGGAAATGTAGTCCACAGTTTTCCTTTTGGTCAAATGGTGGCTTCCCATCATCAAGGTATTGCGTCCATGCAACTCTGAAAACAATTAACGGTTTTCATAAAAATAGCCCCCGGACATGTATAAACCATGTCATAGTCCAGTGAAAACCATCCCTTGTATCGAAAGGGTCAATCAGTCAGTTGCTGCAGCTCGTAGCAAAACAACATAACTCAGTAGATGGCCGCATGCCTGAAGCTTTGGACGCATTTTTATGAAGAACTGCTCATGCTCTGCAGCATTCCTGAACTGTTCTCAACCGTTGCTGCTTCTCAGGGAATGAGCAGCTTTTTAAGGTGCAAGACTAATCTCTATGTGCTACTTTAGCACTCATCACAGCTCTGAACCTGCTTTTGTGCAACCATGCGGCAGATTTTTCCAAATCTCTCACTTCCTTCCTGTTTCATGCCCACTCTGCTTGTTTTCAGAGTCCAATATGGATGTTGAGAGATGAGGCCAGATGATTCGATGAGTGGGCGCCGTGTACATGTTGCTTCATACATATTCAGCTCTCATTATCTCCGCACGCTAAAACCATGTCTGATACCTGTCATGTTGAATACAGAAAAAAGAACGATCAGAGGAGATCATCGTAGCTGTGTGTTTCAGTTGTAGCGTAGCCACCCAGGCTAATTGCCTTGATTGCATACATGTGGAACGAGGTTATTTCCCTCTATGTGGGTGGTTAAAGAATCCGCCTTTGCATATTTTCTTCTCAATTTGACACTAAGTCTTTGTCTCTCTGCTTTCCCGATGTGGACTTTTAACCTGGTGGTTTTCAAGAGCTACTTTTTACGACAGTGCCACCCACACGTTCCCTTTCTTCTTTCGTCGGCTCCAACCTCTTGAGTATGCCAATGCTAACCATTCAGCATTGCCACGAGCTCGCGCAATTGATTGTCGAGTCCAGCCCATGAACGCAGACCGGCAAATCGGAGCGTTGCCTCGACCACTTTTGACCGGGGTTCTAATGCAAGAACGTTGTGCGAGAGCCGTAGGGACAGAACAGAGTGGGAGTAGATTTCCCTTTCAAGAATGTCCCGTTCCTACATGAAAAACCGGAGTAGCTGTAGAATTGAGCAAATGGTCCGTTGCTTCCTTAGCTACAGTGACCCTACTGGGAAAAGGACGAGCGGGCCTTCTTTTAAAATGTTCATCCTCGAATGGTGTTCTGTGTAGGTGTATGCGCCAGAGAGAGAACATGTCCCTTGGGAGACAACCCCTCCCCCAACCCAGTGCACGTTGTATTAAAGTGGGCCGATGCGCATTCGAAAACATGCAAGAGCGAACAAATCGCAAGTGAGGTGACAAAAGAAAAGGAACAGCTTTCAGTTACTTCCAGTACAGATACAGACGGCCCTTAATCTGCCGATTCCACCACCCATTGGATTCTTACAATATTTAGGGCAAAGCCCCACATCTCCCCCCCCCCCCCCCCTCCCCCCTCCCCCCTCCCCCCCAGCCGCTTCTTCATCATGTCACTGTTATATATATGCTCATTCATATGCCTTTGAATCATACCTTTCAGGTTGTCATTGACTGCTTGTGTGAAAATATCAGTACACTTGAGTAAGTGTGACTTGGTTTTTAGCCAGTGCCTGATATTATGGATATGGCACAACCATTTTTGCAATTCTGAGGTAATGTCTTAATCTTAGGAATATAACAAATGCATATGCATGAAATCACATTTTAATTTAAATAATTTCTTGTTCTTCATTATGTAAGTAAACAGTACAGCGCTGAGCTTTAATTGGTATTAATTCATGCTTTTTGCCCCTCGGATATTACACTGCAGTAACGTTTCTACGAGCAGGAATATGGGAGAGAGAATTTGCTTAGGTTCATTTCCAAATGTGCCCTGCTGCAGAAAACAAATCAGTACAATGTAATTCATTGAGCTCGTACCTTGGGAGAGGTTATTTGTGACAAAGTAGAATGCAAGCAAGAGCGCGGCGAACGAGAGATACGGTTTTATGTTTTTGTCCTCAAATGGAATCAGCCTTACATCCCACAACCCTGTTTTGCAAGTGCGGCGACATTTTGAATACGTTTTCAGCACGAATAACGGATATTTCCACTAATATGCTGTTTTTATGTAAATGATGTGACTATCTTTGCACCACACTGTGCTTATAGATGTATATAAAATATGTTTTTGTATGTACAACTGATTTTTTTGTTGTTGCTATCCCTCCCGAATCAACAGGCTCACGTTCTCATCAGTCTGGTTGTGCTGGTGGTAACCTGGTGGCCAGTATGTTAGCGACGGGGCTCCGCTCGATTTGCACTCTGCATTGCACTATTAATACGACTATAATGAGCAAAGCCCCCGGGATCCATTCTGACAGCAGTATTGCCTTGTTTCCCTTTCATTACAAGAGAAAGCATTTTCTTGTTGTTCAGTCATCAGTCTGTGCTGCATTTTGCGTGAAAGGAGCTTATGGAGCTCGTTGTATATTATCGGTTGCTATGGCAGTAAATGGAGTGCAGTCGGTAAGGAAAGAGATACGGGGGGTAAACTCTAAATCACACTGTAAAGGACAAACTGACGTAGATGGAGTTTGGTATAAAGTGAGAGCATTATAAGAAATTGTGATCGAAGGAGATTTGGCAAAATACACACTGCTTTCATTGTGTTACAAGCAAACAATTGAAATATTACCTGAAGCAGTTTTACAAAAAAACGGATTAGTCACAAATCGCCACACAATCCGCATCAAAGTAAAGGAAGTATATTAAACACAAGCAATTTTGTTGTACCCAACATTTTTATTTAAGTTAAAAAAAATGTAGTAGTTACAATGAATATTAATAGTTTTACACGCAAAGCACCTCAAAATGTCAGTATCAGTATTGTTAAAAATGCTACATTTTACATGGAAGTACTGCTTTCATGTCAATACAGTAATACATTACATTTATAGTACATTGTGCTGGTAGTACTTGTATGCTTCTGCATCTTGTAAAACTGTGAATGCAGAAACTTGTAAGCTTTTGAATTAAAGAATTGTTTAAATTGTTTAGTTCATTAAATTCAAATACTTCCTCCACCACATTGCCATGATTGCAAATAGATTTTCATGAATGAGCTAATTTGTGGCCACCGTGGTTGAATGTCATTTTGAATTACCAACACTTATTAGTTATATAAAAATTTTTAATAAAATTCAAAGCTAACTGGAATATGTAAAAAAAAAAAAATTGAAACAAAATAAGCTACGAATTTTTCCAAGGAGGATTCTTCTGTTGAATAATAAGGATGTCTAAGTGGTACCTTTTTAGAAAATACACTAATTTTCAAAAATCTGAAAAATTTAACCGCAGGATGTTATAGAAAGCGTGCATGTCCTTTTTTTTTCTTCCTCTTCTTTCATATCGAATGCGTTGCCCCTGCACTCGAGTGTTTCCCTTGTCTAGAGGCTGAACAACCTGCGTTCCTGCCGCAGTTCTCGGTCGGCGATGCTAAATTTAGCCAATCCTTGCCTCCAGTGTGCTCTTAGGCAATTTTATCTGATGGTGTGTGGTAAAAGAAGAGGGAGGAAAAGACCGCTTTCTCCTCACACAAGTCAGCCCCTTGTTTCTTTTCTTTTGACCTCAATTACAATCAGGGCACGTGTTACTATAGGGGCGTGTTGAGTCATGCCTGCTCAGGGAGTTGTGTGTGTGTGTGTGTATCTATTTCCTATGCGTATGTGTGACAGCGATTGTGTTCATTTTAGCCTGGGAGGCACCGTACAGTAGGTGAGGGCCAAGGTGCATTAGTCTTGGCTGAGATGTTCCCCTGAGCGATGCCTGTGCATGTGGGTGGGATGTAGGCAAGCGGCAGGCGGCAGTGAAAGGAGACGAAAACAGCGGAACGATGTCAGACGTGACTGTCATCTGCTGCCGGCGCCGAGGACTCACCTCCGGCTCTCCTCTGACGGGAAGCAGGAAGCGGACCTCTGCTCTGTGTACATGTAGGTTGGGAAAACAAGAAAGACGGCCAGCGTGTGTCGGGAATTGGCGATTAAAACAACTGTCGGTAACATGAAGCGTTATGTCCCTTTTTTAATAATTCACCTAATCTAATAAATAAATGGAAAATAGTTAAATATCACTGATTGTAAGTTGGATTTGATTTAATGTCAACGCCAAAGTGGGGTTGACCATAAGACCTTCATGGGAGAGTCTCCCTTTAATTTTCTTTCTTTTTTTCTTTCTTGCCACAGCTATACACTTGATAAATTGATGTAGTGATTAATGCAATGAAAGTGCTTGCTGGATGAAAAGACACTTCACCCCTGCGTTCTGAGTACGTGAATCATGCCTTTTATGGAGTGATGGCAAGGTACTGGTGTTTGTTACTTGTGTGTACACAAACCTGAGCTAACTGTCCATTGGGAGCATATCACCAGGAGGAGGTTGCTGTCCTCTGCAGATTTCCCTCCCGGTTACTGACCAATTTATTAACTTTCACAGTTATTAACTCTCATGGTGTCGATACGCTGTTGGCTTTGGAGAGAGAGAGAGAGAGAGGGAGCGAGAGAGAGGGGGGGGGGACGAAAAGCAATACTCAGCTACTCTGTAACGACCGCTGCTTCTTCGGATTCATCAGGTAGATGGTGGCATGTTTGCTTCTCATAACACCCGCCCCCCCACTCCCAAACACAAAGCAAAGACAAAGCAGATTAACATGCAGAGGTTGATCCAGTGTGGTGCGGCACTTTAGTATGACTGCGCTGTATCTAGTCCTCCCTCTGGGCTAATTTGTTAACACCGAGAGCTAATTTCCCTCCAGGCATCACGGGCAGTTTGACTGACGGTCTGAAACTGGCATTTGCACGTCGCCGCCCAGCAAAGAAACCTCAATCAGTCTTTTCCCCCTCTGCTGGAATCTGCGAGTGCGTGGTGTGTTGCCAATTAATGTGTTCAAATGTGTGTCAGTGAACGCAAGCAGGGGCGAAAACAAATGGCTCGTTCGTTGGCTTTGTTGAGCGGATATCTGGATCCTGTCATAATGAGTAATGCTAATTGTGCTTTGCAGGATCATTGGTCGAGGCGTCAACAGCCATCACGTGGCATTGGGAAAGTGTGTCTCGATCGTTCCCGTGGTCAGCTCATGAATTCATCAATCTACAAGTTCTATCTGTCATGAGACTTATTTTGTCTTTTTTTTTTTAATTCAAAGCTGTGAAACTTTTGTCCAAAGTTGTCTGATCACCTTGACGATGCGACCGAGTGTGATTGCACCAATTCCTCACGTTATTCTCATCAAGCACAAGCGTTGTTTTTTTATTGACGTGTGTTGCCTGAAATGCTCTATCTGCAGAGTTCTTTGACACTTCACTTCCCGGCTAATTTGGCATTCCACGCCAAAGCCTTTGAGTTTTCACTTGCCTTCGGCCATATGTAAACGTAATTTACTTGGGAGAACAATTTGCCTCAACTGTTTTTCACTTCAAGATAAATAATCCCTCATGCATTATTAAAAATGCTCTACTTTTTTTTTTTCTGCTATGAATTTCAAAGTAGTCCTGCAAATTACCCCCCCCCCCCCCCCCCCCCCCTCTCCCTTTGGAAAATGTCATTTATTGCAAATAAGGAAGTGGGTTTGACAGGCTGCCATTGGTCAACTCAAATAACTGTATCCAGATCCACGCACGCACTAATTAATCACTAGCCATGGGGGCCGGGGTCCGTCCAGATCATGTCCTCCTCTCTCTTCCATCAATTCAACAAATTCAGAGTTCATTCCAATGCACACAGTTTGTAGTTGGTATCATCCACTGCAGGGACTGAGCCTCCTTTTTTCTTAAGGGTAAAATATTACATCCTCACTTATTTAGGGGAGAGAAATCCCCCCCCACACACTCCCCTACCTCTCTACTGGGGATTTATGTGGCAATGTGCCAGACGATCCAGCTGCCTAATTGTAGGGGGAGTATTATTATTTATTGGGAAATTATCCGCTGCGTCTCAGCTTACGCTCTTCAGCTGAAGTCTGAAAGTGATCTGAAACCATGTTGTTGAGGGCTGTCACATGTCGCCGACATCTGTTCGACGGATGGCGGCTCATTCGCTGACGGAGGCTCATTCATCTCGTTGTGATAATTTGTGCTAGTTGACCTTAACTCCGTGTCCCTGACACATTTTCGTGGGAGATGAAATGAAAATACAAGACCCCCTTAAGGCCCCTGTTTTGTTACTAATGATGACTTTTAAATGTCATTCTCTCTCCGCTCCATCTGCACTTGGGTGTTGGTTGATTCAGGAGAATGTGTCAGCGACCAAAGAGCAAAAGCGCTGTTTTTTAAAGGCAAAATGTTTCCTTCCTCCTATATAATTTATTTTGTTACTATTAACAAACCCACTTTCACAACTCCAAACTGTTTTCTTTTTCTAAATTATTTTTAAAAACGCTGCAGGGGGGTCGACATTTTCCAAATGACCATTTTCCTCCCTGACCTTTCTTTTGCCCTTTTTGGCATTGTTCTAAATATTCATTTGAGTGATGTCACCCATCTCTGCTCCGTGACGGGAGTGTCCGACAGTCCGCTTTCAGAAGGAGATCCCTTCCGTACGGGAATCCTCCGCCCGCCGCGTCAGCCCGCAGATGAGGGAAGAGGGAGGTGAAGAGAATGGAACACGGGCCGAAGATAAGAGTGGAGGAGGGACTTTCCTGTAAGGCTATTTAGATTTTGGATAGCTCTGCCAATGATGAGCGGTGCAGGATGCCGCCTCTGGCTCCCGGGGGGGGGGGGGGGGGGGGGGGGGAACATGAGCCCTATCAATCACCGCCTCCGGGCACAAATGTAATTACGCTACAGTTGTTGACTAGGCGGGTAATCCGAGACACCATTGGCATGCATTTACTCGCGTGCATTAGGGGATTGCCGGTGCCCATGTCGACGGCGCCACGCTCGCCTTTCTGATGTTGATTTCTATGCTTTTTACGGGGAAGCAGGCATTTATCGAGCCCCCTCGCTTTTTTTTTTCTTTCTTTAGGGCAACGAGGCTTGGAGGAATTATTCATAAAGACAGAGCTTTGCGATCAAATTAGTCAAGATTCAAATTTCTACGGTTGTATAATAAAAACCATTTTTGTGCATTTTTCCTCCTTTTCTTTCCATGACAGCTTTCCAGAAAAGAGATAAGGCACACAAAATACTGTTGATCAATAAACAAAGCAAGACTTGTATTTGCCAAAGTCAACCTATATTATCCTTTTTCTCTGCGCTTGTCAATTTCAAAGAAGTTTGTTGAGATCCATACCAGTACTTTTTTCAGGGGGCGAAACCCATCTCCCCATTAGGGGTGAGATAATTGATGGCTTTCATCAGCAGAATGAATACAATTACTCCACTTTGTGATGTCTCCATGGCGAGTGTGCTTTACTGTGTTGGGGTCTGGAGGATTTCTGTGACACAATGAAGTGACAAGATAATGAGGGGCTTCTTTTGTTGTTTCACCTTTCCTTTCCGTCTTTGTGATTCCTCCTCGTGTTTTTGGTTCACGATAAGAAGCGGTATCTGGATGACATTTGGAGATGTGAAAACTGCCTGGATTGTGTACCATGGAACGGTAAAGCCGAATCGATGAGCTGTGTGCGTTAATATCGTGCAGAGATGAGAGAAAATTGTGTGTTGGTCATGGCGTGAATTCCGCTTGGTTTCATTCCAAATAGAGGAACTCGTGTGGACGCTGTTGCACTTGGCCCATCAAATGCTATATGATTCAACATGATGCTGAAAAAATGTAGCTTCTCTTGGACATCAGTCATATTTATAGTTTTGCGGAGGAAATATGAGCAACCCGTTTTACCTGACAGCCATATCATAAACTAACTAAAAGAATCAATCTCACACGTAATAAATAACAGAGCAGTTCATCACCTTGCCATGAATGTGCTTCATTTGATGTTTGTGCAACAAAGGAAGGGACTGGAGCTTAAAATGGAGACTTCCTCTGTCATACACACACACACACACACACACACACACACCGACGGAAATACCGGAGATTCTTGTGTACGTAAAAGAAAAAGGGGTTTCATTTACTGGTGCCACGCTAAATGCAACAATTCATCATGACATTGATTTCGGTTGATTTCTCCCAAGCCCGATTCTCACATGTGGAAAATGCCGTTGCCTTCTCCTTCCTCCCTGATGAATGTCCCCGGCTGCTCGGTGTCTAGTGGTGGCTTTCGCAGCGCAGACGCTCGTCTGAAGGGATGTTTATAAAAAAAATCTATAACTGCCGCAGTCCTCCTACAGTCACTCGGGCCAATGTTTACACTTCTCGCTCGTTTTTTACTCTGGCTGTAAACACAGAACTCCTCCATCCTTTGTGCACGCGCGTGCGCGAGACCTCCGCAGATGTGCGTTTGTGCGTGCGTGCGTGCGTGCGTGGGAGGGCGTGCGGGGCCTCCCCTACAGGGGAGGAAGAATAGCAACCTCCGAACCGCACGCCGCTCGGTCACGCTGCCACTTTCGGGGCCTTTTTGCCTGCCGCGGTAAACGCCGCATTTCCGGGGCCGACAGACTGCGAGCCGCGGCTCGAGGCAGCAGGCACCTTTTGACCCTCCGCCTCATGCCAGTGTGCGCGTAAATGGAGGGCATTGTATCACTTTAAAAGACAAAGGAATGAAGCGTCCCCTAAGAATTCTGAACTCTTGTTTGGAAGGCTATTGTAGCGGTTTACATGATGCACGCTCAGCTCTACTTCGGTCCGTTTTTAAGTTCTCTGTGGAATGCCCGTGTAATTAATTTTTACTTTCCACCAGCCAATATGTAAACACTGTGTCCATTTCCTTGTCTTTTGATCTGTGTCAGTCTCACACTCTCTCTTTTCTCAACTCCTGGCCTCACGAGGGCCCCGGTGGTATTGCTCATCCTCCCACACTCCAAACAGCCAGCGTCCGTCCACCCACACACTGTAGACCAGGGTGGGCCTTTTTATCTACAGGTCCCATCTGCTTTTGTGTTTTCCTATATTGGTCATTTTAATTATTTTTAATTCTGGTCAATACCTAACTCTGGGGTGGCGTTTGTAGACAGGAAAGGGATCTGAATAACCCTCCACTTGTTTTACTTTCCCCCTGTGCAGCCTTCAGTCGAGCACCCATCCCCATGGCGGTGGTGAGGAGGGAGCTGTCGTGCGAGAGCTATCCCATCGAGCTGCGATGCCCAGGCACGGACGTCATCATGATCGAGAGCGCCAACTACGGCCGCACCGACGACAAGATCTGTGACGCCGACCCAGCGCAGATGGAGAACACCCGGTGTTACCTCCCGGATGCATACAAGATCATGTCACAAAGGTGAGGTCTTCTTTTTGATGGAATTTTATGAGTTCACTAAATGGCCTGTTTTGTTTGGCCTTCTATATTTCTCTTCTACCTTCTGTGTTTGAACTTAGAGCTGCAAGACATGCTCGATTTGTTTAAAGCTCTATAAACAATGACTATAATAACAAAAATGCTGAGTTGGCTGAACTTTGAAATATGGAATGTGAATATTTTTATGTATAAATAGTATCAATACTCAGAAATCTTGGAAGCGAAATCAGTCTTAATCTTTAGTTAATTGTAGAAATGCCGTAAATCACACCTGAGGTCTTCTTAAATGGATTTTGGGTGTTTTTCTTTATTAAACTGCTGCAGTTATTCACCTTTTTCACATTGTAGACTATTGAAATGCACTTTCTTTGTGAAAAAAGTCTGCATAGATTTTACAATGTTGAACAAATTGCATCTCAATGTTTGCATTGTAAAGTCATTAGTAGCATTGCAAAAAAAAAGAGAATTGATATGAATACCCCCCTTTGTGTAGTTGTGTGGCTTGGTAACTGTCCCCATGGTGGATCAATTGGCTGAAGAAGAATAAACCTCACCGCACGTGTCTGCTGATCCATATCAGTCCTGAAGTCACTGGTTAATTGGAGTAATATATGATCAGTTATTTGTCCAAATAGAAATGTGCTCGATAGGCCTTGCTGCCACACGTGGAGTCTTGTCTTCAGAGTTACGACCCCGTTGTGCACAGACCGAGAACCCGGGAACTATTTGTCAGGCAGACACAGCGTAGGCTTACCGTGCTTTGGTTTTTGCCGTATAATGGATGGCCTACATTAAGGCAATGTATACACAAGTTTCGAGGTCTCACCAAGAAGTCTGGTCTCCAGAAATTGTCTCGAGGCGGCTGTGGAGTGAGCATGTATAGTCGGTTGACTTATTGCTGCACTTACAAGCGATGGACTTTATCTAAATTGGTTCTCTGTTAACTTTAGCCCACTTTTGATTCCCAAAGCTTTAGGTTTGAACAATACTAATGGACCTTTGGGCTTTTATCAAACAATTGCTCTCGCCCTTTTAGTTTGGTGCCATAGAGTTCGGATAATCAGCTGTGTGAAAAGCATCTGATGGTGAAAAGAGGTGGTGTGAAATATGTTGTCAGGTAATTGATGCACCCTGTTGCTCCCTTGTTCTCCAGCCGCCTACTCAGACTAAAAATCCCTGCAGGAATAAATCAACGGGTCTACTGCTACTGTCAAGAACACAAAACCAACATAGAGAACTAACCCTTTATAGCATCTTGTTGCTACCTGGGCGTTTCGGTGATGCTAGAACGCTCAATTCAGAGCCAGAGGAGAAGAGAGGTTGCAAAGTGGAGGACATAGTGTGTGATGAGAGTATTATTGGATATTTGTGTCTACAGCGTCACGTCAATACATTAGCATGCAGAGGTTAGCGCAACAAACAAACCCCCCCCCTCCGACGCTCAGAGCCGTTGCTAGACACCTGCGGCTCGGCTCATTAGGGTTAAAAGAAAAATAGAGTGCAACAAGAAAAGCAGCAATTTGAGCAGAAAAAGGTTGTTATATCACACGATTTCAGCGATGACCCTGTGATCTGTGATAAAGGGCAAAACCATGTCCCATATTTATATAACTGTCTCAGTTAATTTTTCAAGGTCGTGATCCTTTTACAAATACAACTAACACGATTTGATCAGGTCTGTGGCTTCTAAGCACACATTTTAGTGTCTCTTTAACTTGTGTTTTTCTTGAGTACAGTGTCCACTTAAATCTCAATGAGCTGTTATCAGCAGTGAGGCAAGTACAATCTTTCATAAATGTCTCTCCCCTGCCTAGTTATTTCCTTTTTCCTTTCTCCCCCCCCGTATTGATCATGCAGTGTGTTTACAGGCACGGTATAGCCAGAACAAGCATTTGCATGATGTCCACAACAATTGTTGTATCAACGAGTTGTGCGTTGCTGCGTTTATGTCTGAAAGGATGAGTTGTAGACTACATAACACACAGGGCGACAGAAAAATAATAATGGCTGTATCGGCTAATAATCATTATTTCATGGCAGGACAACATAACCATGTATTTTTGGATTGGGATCTCTGAAATAGGTTTCTGCCCTGTGGATTTTTCAGTCTGATAAAACCAAATCAGCCGTTGCCCTCCGTAATCGACCTTGTCACAGCAAAGTGGTGAGTAGTCACAATGTGAGCTGCATTCTAACCGTTCTCTCTTACTTGAAGCTGAGTCCACTCAATCTTTACGTTATCTCCCACTCTAAGAACCCTTGAGGCTGTGTCCCATGTTGATACCACGTCCTTATTCAAAGCAGGTTTTGCTGTTCTGACATCAAAAAGTCAGTGTGCATACTAAGGTGCACCTCATATACGGTAGTTTGGCTCCCAACGCATTCCACAAAAAATGGAGGTCCAATTTACATTTAAACATCTGAATAAATTGCTTTCAAGGGTGACACCAACTCCTTAAAGAACTTCTTCATTTGGCCGCATGGTATGTTGTCTGGGGAAATAATGTTTTATTGGAATGAAAGGGAAAAGCTTGTCTTTCATAGATTCCACCATTCCCGTAACTGTATGCAGTTAGTATCTATTAAAACTGGACACAGCAGAGACTGCAAAAAGATTGGCAATTAATCTAATATGATTATGTTAAATTTAAACACGGATAAACATGTTTATTTGCAATAATGTGAGCATTACCTTGCAATCGAATTAGCATGCTTGTGAATGCACAAATAGTAGTTTCCTCCAGTGGGTTCTCTGCTCCCTATTTCTTTTCCCCTTGCCTGCGTACCACCTGCCCCTCCTGCTGGCACCAGTTAAGTCGTGGTGACTGGCAAGTGTGGTATTTAGAATGCACGTCCTGTCTGAAGAGCAGCCACGCTGCTGCTGCTGCCGACTTAGTGTGCATGCCAGGCCAGCATCCATCACCAGCAAATGCCCAACCGTGTCACTGTCTCTCTCGCGAGCTGCACATATACATTCGGGCAGCTCAATCCGCACTGCTCCCCCCCCAGCCACTAACAGCCCTCCATTGGTATTCAGCTATCAACCCCCGAGTGCTACCTTTTCCAGTTTGGCCCACTCACAGAGGTGTGTACTGGCCCTCTTTTCGGCAAGATGTTTGGTTCCATTACAGTCTTTTAAGCGAGCGCTAATAGCAGCCTGTATCTGAGTGATAGCGCGCCACTGAGCCCGTGAGTGCTGGTAATGCATCCCAAAATGACGGTTGTCCCGCACCATGCTGTGACGAGGGGTGAAATGAATGGCTCCCTTTCATTAGCCGACCCTCCCCTTTGTGCTGCGAGTGTCGTGGCCGCGCAGAATCCGCAGCCTCTGGATAAACACGTCACCTGTAGGTGGTGCAGGGTTGTGAGCTGGATGGACGCTAATGATGCCGTGATTGAAACGCGCTGCCGAGAATTAATTCAGCACGGTGGGAGGCCAGTATTTGTGTAGTGTTGCAGGCATACTGGAGCCTGTGGTTTTTTGCAATCATTGCTAGTCCCTTTTGGGCAATCTTTGGAGCTTATTGTTTGGGAGCCGAGGCGTCTGTTGAAGCCGCCTCTCTCCAAAGCATTTATAGATCTAGTGCCATTTCCCCACTGTGTGAAATCACTGGAGAGGGGACGGGCACTTGTGCTTTCAAACAACAGTGACCCTTTTTTTTCCCTCATCGGTCCCAGTGCTTCTCTCTCCCCCCCCCCTCCCTCTTTTTGTGTTCCCCTCTTCCTTTCCCCAAGGCGGTGTGGCCTTCACGGCCAGTAATTACAGGCTATATCAAAGCTATATATCACCTTATGTCTCAGTAGACCTCAGCAGACACCTTAAGGGACAGCTGATAGCATTGTGGCAGGCTGGTGCATGACCCCTGAAGGAGAAAAGCAGGTCAGCAAGGTGCAAAGCCACCAGATACATTCAGCCCAACACACACACAGGCACGTTCTTGGCCCTCTTTTGTTTGGCTTTCGGTTTTTGTGGCCTCGGCCTCTCTGGGATTGCTTCCACTGCCGTGTCCTCACACTCGTCATTTGAAGGAACATAGGAGAACAATACGCATTTTTGTCTCCCCAGCGTTTTGGGTTAATGCACATGACTCTGATGATGAAGGTCAATAGACATCACAGCTTGACGAGGCTCCTGAGGATGATGAAACTAAACGAGCGCAACTCGTGACTTGAACCTGCTGGCCTGGTGACAGTTGACATTTGAGAATCTCCCTGTTAATGATGTTTATGTGCAAAATAAATGCTTCCAGGCCATTATTTACTCCACCACACTCGCTGGAATGTGGGAGACAAATGGCTCCGCTCCAGACGGCTAAGAACACGTGCTGACAGAGGGACAAGAATGATTGAGGGATAAGAAGGGGAAAGCAGATGGGAGGATCCTTTCTCCTTCGCCGGTGATCCTTCCCATACGTTATAGTTCTCATTATCCTTGGCTTGTGACCTCGATTCGGAGTTGAAGGATTTGATGAGATATTTGTTTAAGCAGCAGAGTAGGATTAACTGAAGAATCCCCTGCGTTTTTTTTTTTTTTTTTGTGCCTATCTTCGTTTAAATCCTCTCATTTAAAAGAGGATGTTATGGATAGATGAGAAAAATGTGGTTGCTGAGGTCTTTAAATCAAGGGGATGTTATGTGTGTAAGTTACAAAGGCGGAAACGGTATATGAAGATTTAAAAAGCTGCACGTAATTGTTCTGAATAGCTTACCCGTCCTCGCCCGCCCTCGACTCTGAGGGTGGCTCGCCACATATCAGGTTGGGACCATCTGCTTGATATCTACAGTCCCGTTTCTTTTTTGAGGTTTTCATCGTGAGGTCTGTGTTTTAGAAAGAAAATTAATACACGGTGAGAACTGTTTCATACAGGTCAGAAAAAAGAACCCCTTCGAGGTCATGAGTGTTATTGCTGTGCCCACGCTTTGAAACAGAAACCCAGCATTACAAACTGGAGATGTCAGGCATGGAGTCGATGAAGTTGCATCATGGGAAATGTAGGCTACAGAGTATTTGGAGCTTGACCCATATAAAAGTCAGCATATCTAGGCCTTTGGCGGTTTAAGTCCCGCGGCTTTATGCAAGTGTAGCGCTAAAATGCTTGACTACGCCTTTAATAGTCTTCGTTTTTTCAGCTTTAATGTAGTCTTTTATACTTAATGCATTAAATAAAGCTGAATGCGTTCACATCATATCCATAAATACTTAATAGAGTCTTTCATTCAAGCAAATAGGAGAGTGCCATTGACATTAAGCGAGAGCTTATCATACTGAGCAGATGTGAGCGTAATACCGTCATTGCTCATGCATGACCCCCACAGCTCTATCAGAAGTGGCCTTTTGTGTCGAGGTTTGCATAAACAATGGGACGTCGGGTAAATTAATGCATGACTTTAATGTTGGTGGTGCAAATATCTCGGAGGTGCCGCTATAGATAAAGAATGCAGACTTTGATTCCTACTCTCAAACTAGTCATATTGTTCAAGATATGCCTATAATTACGTACTTTGTTTTCTCCCTGTACCCAGCATATTGGATTCTAGTGCAAATTCTGCATTGATCACTCAGCAGAGTTTCTACATTTCTCTTTTTTTATTCGACGAGCCTTTCTCTATTAAAACAAGAGGCATTGGTTCGTCTTGCCTATTCTCCATAGGAGGCTATTGTTGTTTTTTCATGATACAATTATGTGTTAAGCACATGACAATTACAGAACAAAAACATGACCGATGAGCGCAACGGGGGACAAAGGACCGCTGTAATTGTATGAACAAATAGAGAATGGCGGGTGGTTTTGCATGGCAGCATTAATATGCAAAGGAATATTAATAACGTCTCTGACACACAGAGAGAGACAAAACATCCCCTTATCAGCATAAGGCAAAAATAAGTAATAAACACCTTTTGGAAGTTGTTTTGGATTACTGTAGGAACTTCAACCCCCTCACCATCTGTACATGTTGGCCTGGTGCCCCCGCGGAACTCTTTTTCTCGCAAAGACTTTTTAAATCCAAGAGATTTGTTTTTCTTTCATCACCTGACGTTCATTATCTCATTTTTTCAGCCGCTTCGTACGCCCAACCCCACTCCAGTACGCGTTTGATAAGAGCCTCCCGCGTTTTTGCCAATTAGCAGCCGTACATTTTAAATCCGCAGCTCATCCGGCCCAAGCCCGGGTCTCCAAAAAAACGGCCCGACAGGACCGTGTGGTCATTAGACGGGAAAGGAAGCTCAGGGTTAGCCAACGGGGGATGAAGTAGCACATCTCCCCCCGTATCAAGCGGAATTGGTATTTCTCAGGAGATTGAGATAAAAGAGGAGCACATTGACTCCAACCGAGCCAGCGGTTTGAGTCCAACCATAGCGTTGGCCATTGTTAGATCCCGAGCAGAATACCCTGTAGACGTTGTTATGGCCCCGCAAGTGGAGGACTTTGCCAGAGCAGCCGGAAGTTTGAGAGTTTTGTCCACTGTCTGGATTCTGGGCACATTTCCCTCAGGAAGCCTGGGTCTGGTCGTTGGGTCTTTTGGTGTCAGATTAATGGCCGTCACAGTGGAGGCTCACCAAACACGGTGTTTTTAAAATGTTCTGAAAAGTGAAAGTGGGAGGCCTCAGTCCATTTATCAGCTAGGGGAGTGAGTTTCACTTGGATGAGTGCAAACAGTAAAGAAAGGGCTAATTCAGTCAGGAGCAGGTGGTTAGTCAGAGTGCAGGGAGCCGACTCGGCTTTCTTCCCTTCCTCGATCTGATACTTGCCCTTCTCTGCGCTCCACAGTCTTTCATCCTTGTTCTTTTAGTTTTCTGCTTTTTTTTTTTTTTTTTTTAATTGGCACGAAGAAGAAGGCAACATACACATTTGAGGTCTGCTCTGAAGCAGTCAATCCATTTTTTCCCCCAGTAACAGACAGGGCATGCAACTTTTACAGACACTTGATAACTTTCCTGACTACATATCTTCTCTCTCCAAAGACACAAAGACACCCTCTCATATTGATTCGCGGCAAGACGTCTTGTGGCTCATTCATCCACTCAGTTTAGCACATTGACACAACAACTTGTGTGAATTGTTATGGTAATTTATGCTTACCTAATGATTGGAAGAATGTTCCCCTTAGCATCCCTTTTCTAGCTCATTTATTGGTATTTTGGTCCTGCAGAAGTCGTTTCCTAACTTAGATCGTCTAGCATTGCCTGATTCCTGAAATTCATTTTGAATGGCAGATTAATGTTTTACAGCAGAACCATGATGGTAATCTTTTTGATTAAATTTGATGAGGGTGAGCAGACTATTTAGCTTCTTTTTAAATCCACAACTGTCTCTGGAGAGTCGTGTAAACAGGATTATTGTGGGAAATTGTTTGTCATAATCATATGCAGTAAACGGCTTAAACAAACTGCTTCAGTCGTAGTTTTGGCAGCAGCGGTGATGCCGCCGCATATAAAAGTCTGCACATCTAATTGAATCCCACCTTATTAATCACTTAAGTGAGAAAAAAAAAATGGAAACATCCAAACAAAGTTTTACCACACAGCCAGTTACATTATTGCTGAATGAAACTCAACATCTGTGCAAGATTAGCTGCCTTTGGTAGTATTTATTGGCCTCTTGCCACGAGAGCAATAGTAGACACGGCCTTGGTGGATGAATATGATTGCGTTTGTAATGGCCGTTGGCTTTGGCCTGGAGTCCTTCTTTTCCAACTAGCTGATCCGAAGCTGTCTGTTCTCTTCTGGGATTCTGGAAGGACAGATGTTTCTCCAGTGGTTTCGGAATTTACTTTACTTATGAAGCCCCCTACTGATTTGAGTTGATTAGACCCTTGTCCCTTGTGCATAGCCAATATTAAATGATCATTTAGATCTCCATTCTTCTGCTGTAATCTCTAGTGTTTCACGGCATGTAAAATAACTGACTCTGGGGTCGTTATTTGATTAGTCATTACATTTACATTACATTTCATTTAGCTGACGCTTTTATCCAAAGCGACTTACAGTAAGTGCATTTCAACCGGTCTTCAGCGTTTGTTACAGAAGTTGGGACATTGATTCTTTTATGAGCTTTGTGCGAGAGGACACAGCAGTCTTTTCTTTCTGCCACAACACCGCATTGTCATTATTTGTAGTGGGTAATTGAAATGTTTGATTTGGCCTGTGTTTTTGATCCATGTGATGGGTGACACTCGGCTCGGTTGGCTCTGAACATTGCTTGAAAATGACTCATCTTTTGAGACTTAAGGCTACGAGGAGGTACTCCAGTCCCACTGAAACGGTGGATGGCTCAAAGTACTCGGCTGGTAAAGCCAGCGGCCATTGCTCAGCCCAGCATTACAAGGCACCGTCTACCTCTCTTAATCCTGCCATCTACCCCTCTATCCCTCTCTCTCCCTGTCCTCTCAATTACTGATCTGCTGTGAATCCCTCTTGCCCTCCTTAGCACTCCTCTTCCAATGTCTTGTGTCTTTTTATTGTACTTCAATGCCTCTCTTGGCAAGATGAAATCGGGAGAGCCAGACGAGGAGCGGTTTCACCCCACTTCCCTCGTCACTCAGTGATGGCTGCGCGGTTAGCGCCTCACAAAGGACCTGTTTTATTAGCATTGTCTCCGTCACCCACAGTTGACGCTCACAAATGATTCTTTCCTTCTTTTTTTAGCAAGAAAATACATGCAGATCTGTGATCATGAAGGTGAGCTTACAATGTTGCAATCACAGTTCCACAGATCTTTTTTTTAATTGATACGTTCTTACTCATGAATCCAAATCAATGAAAAGGGTGTAACTTCCTTTCTGTTTCATCTTCAGGTGCTAGTCCCACCTGCATGGAAAGCTAAAACCGTATTCACCAATGTTCGAGATGAAAAAATGATGACACCATTGTAATCCATGTTTCATAAGCACATTTGCATAATTCACTTTGATCTAGCCCAAGCGGCTGAATATTCATAGTTTGCCACTTCAACTCCATACATATCCAGTAATCCATATGGAAATGTCCACTTGTAGACTTGTATTATTCAGGGTTCTCTGAGTTGTGCATGACTCCCAGGGTGTTTAGAATTGATGACAAAAGATTAATTGAATTTTCATAGCTTCTCCTGTGTATTTGAGCAATGTGGCTTTGCAAAGCCTGACTGACACCTGAGTTTTTTTGCTTTATTGATTTAACAAAGACGATACGCAAGTCTTGATTGTTTCATAGAAGCTGGCCAAGTTCAAACCTATATGTTGGTAAATAGTTCTGCTGAAAGATCTGTCTGTCTCATTGATTGTGCCACCTCAGCACCTCATGCTCAGTGACGCACACGTTCCTGATGACGTTTTTTTCTTTCTAGAATGGCGTCTCCTGCCGGCCCAATAATTTCCCATTCCGGTTTGTCTCCTGACCTGGACCACGTCAATATCGCAAAGAGGGAGAGCTCCCCACTTGCGTGCCGCTTCATTCTTGTTGGTTAGATTCCATCAATAGCCTTTCCCGCCACCGGACTGTTGCTTACAAGGGTGTGATTTTAAGGGAAATGCTTGTAGCTGCCACAGAGTAATGCCACACCACAATAGAGTGCAGCCCCGCCCACTCATTATTTGCTGGGTCCAAACGGGCTTCCCATAAAGCAGGACTTTTGTGCTCGCTGCCATGGACCTAAATCCATGTGCTCGTTGAGGTGGGGCTGCAGAGGGTGGGAGCTGAATATCTAGTTAAGGTTCGAGGCGCTGGATGTGAATCCCTGGTCTGGACTTTAAAAGAATTGGGCACGGAAAATTCCTTTTCTTTTCTTCCTTTCTCTATTAACATTAAAAAGGTTCAACAACATGAATCAGGATGAAGAAGAACTACACAGAAGGGTTGATTGCTAACTACTACATGAATTTTCAGTGGAAGGAGTGTGTGTGTGTGACCTCCATTTAACCGAGTAATTTCCATTAATATTAGGATAGACATTTTCAACGGAGATTATAGTACTTTTGATTCAATTTTGTTAAAAAATTAATTGCTATAATAACCATTTCTTGCAGTATAATGGTACTCCTCCCACATTCGGGAAAGTGCTTATTTTGGATTTTGTGGGTAAGAATGATCTGCTCCACCTCTAACATGGGCAGGTTTTTTTTACGCCGCCACAATGGTTGTAAGTTGCTCTGTTTTGAAGGCCTGAATGTGTCTGTGTTCTAGCTTTTCTTTTATACATCAAATCACTCTACAACTACAAATTGAAAGTGTCCGTGCAATCTGTAACTGTGTCATAGGCGCAGGGAGTAGAAGAATAAACCCGGCAGCGTTTAGAGCGGAAGAGGAAAGTGATACTGTGCTCATAGTTGGAGAATGACAATAGCAGCATGCAGAGATAAAAGGTCTGCGCTGCAGCCTTGTTCCTCTTTGACGGCAAATCAGGTATACCGTGTCACCTTGAAAAGTTGATGGGATTTACTTAACGCCCACTGCTTCCTGATATTGGTGTGTACAATACTGTTCACCTCCAACATCAGTTGGTGCTTGATTAGTTACAAGATTAGACATTTTGAGTATATGCCTTTCCGGGATATCTTCATTTGAAATCACATTTTACAAAGCCAATGGGCTGCTGTTGGGTCATATCCCATTTTTTATTAATGCCAGCCCGAAATTGAAATTTCTCCATTATGAAAGTACAAATCCAATAGGTGAGGCGTGTACACCCTGACGCCATTTGAAATATAGCCTTTTGCATGTCTGCAAGTCTGCTAATTGGTGCACATACATACATGGACTTATTTTGCTTGTCTCATCTTGCCTTCAACACTCATTTCTCTTGCAACCTTTAACTGCCCACTCGGGTTTCTGAGTTCTCTAACTATCTGTTTCTGAGTGGACGGTGTCTCATTTCCATTTTTAACACTCACCTATATAGCCAGATGTAATTTTAATACTGGGCTCTGGTTTCTGTGGGGACCATTGATCTCTATGATAAAATTTAAAATGATATAATCAGCTCTTGGAAGACAGCTTTCTTTGCAATCTGCATTTCAGATCACAGGATTGCGCAAAAGCCATAACAGCAGTATATTTAATAAAAGACATAATGGAACGTGTTGATTGCAGTTGGGAGATTAGGTTACAGCAGCATATAATACAATTACTCAGTAACAGAAAAGGTACATTTTTAAAAGTAATACAAATGATAGAACATTATTTTTAAATAGTAATGTTATAATTGTATTGGTTATTGATGTCACTTTTGGATTTTCTAATTGTTGTTCATAACTACAAAACCATTTGCACTGCTGGTTTAAAAATATTTCTCCTTGGTTACACGTAGGCAGAGTCTGCACTAACCCAAAAAAATGTTTTATTAAATAAATAAATCCATTGCTTGTTCTAACTACCTATAAGTCAGCTCCAGGTGAATCTGTTATTTTTGACTTTATTGATGGTGCAAATTTATCCACAAGCCTAGTCCAAAAAAGCAGATCCTTGAAGTCTTTGTGAGAAACAGTGAGGGTTAAGCCCAAAGTTAGCTTGTCTTCCCACTAATCCTGCTTTGTTTGACAGGACTCGGTCATCATAGATGCCTGAAATTCCGCCGTGAGTTGACGATAACACATTTTAAGTTCTGTACATCAGCACAACAAGGTGTTCTCCAAAAAGCTGTCATTTCAGAGTGTTTTGCAGTAAATCTTCTGCTACAAACAGACGCTGACGCCAAATACTTACCGGAGGTTGGAAAGAAGCCGAGCAGAAACAGACAGGGTGACACTCTCTAGACTTTGTTCTCCACCTGATTGCGACCCTCAGGCTGCATTTTTGAAGACTCGGTATGTAAGAGAAGTGCAAAAAAAAAAAAAAAAAAACAGCCTTCACTTGACAAATCCAATGGGACAAAGGTGCTGCGTGGGGTGAAGTACAAGGAGCACCTTGTCACCTCTATGAGTACAGGAAAGGGCCTAACTATATCACTACTTGGACTTCTAATTCCCTCCTTTTTCACCTTGCTTGCACTCCTGCTCTGCCAAACACGAGCTGTGCATAAATCTGAAGTCGCACCAAGTGTCCATGATGTATGGCTCCTTAATTATAGCTGCAGAGGAAGATGTTATTAAAGTAAAGAGTGATGTTTCCACACATTTCTAAAATGGAACATTCCCTCTACTGCTCAAACAATGACTCAATTTAATTATTTTTCATAACAAAAGACCATCCTTAAATATCCAACTTGCCCGAGAATTATGACATTCAAAGTTTTCTTTAGCACTGACGTTATCCTGTAATAGTTGTCTCTTGATGTGTACTTGAAAATGCTATTGGCTAATTCAACATACCTTCAAAGGGGCCAATTTGCATTTCTCTAAAGGGGTAAATTTGCAGCTTTGAAAAGTTTGTTCAATAGCTTACTTTTTTTGTTTTGTTAAAATCTAATAAGGATCCTGCAGATGTAAAATATTTGATTGCGCTGGAGGTGCATTTCGCCGCCGCTCGATCCTGCCGTTAACCTACTGTAATTGATACATCTAGTCTTAAATTAGGGCCTTTGTGCCTTTTACGGGCCAGTAAATTACTTTCCTCTCAGACTGAAGTTGTGACTGACAGTACCTTCGGCATATTGACACAGGAGACAGGGGAGTTCAGTCAAGCCTGAGCTTTTAATCCCAACCATGCTTCCTTCAGGACAATTCCTTAAGACCCGTTGCGATTCGCCGCATGCCAATGCAAGCCTGGACCCTTGCCGAGCTATCGAACGCCTGACCCCTCGCGTATCGAACACAGAGGTTACTCATAACCCCTGCTCGTCTTTCATTATTGAGATGTGAACGAGGAAGGTCGGGGGGAGGGGGGGGTGGGGGTGCGGGCAGGGGGGACAGGGGGGGGGTTGTTATCGATCGGTCAACACAGGAATATTTGATTGTGGCTTGGGTGGCGCTGCCAAGACACTCTTCTTCATGACAACAAAGGCAGCCATTTTGAATGCATAACAAGGTTGAAGTGAGCATGTAAACATAGACTTTGAACCGCTGGTGAAGAACCTGCAAGGTCATGCTCAGCCTCCACCTTCATGCTGCTGGCTTCACCTGAAAGATGGTGAAGAGAGGTTTATTTATCGCTCAGCCTTGTGTAGTGGTTTGTAGTTAGACGCACTTAGTTGGCCCTTTGTCGTGTGAGCTAATTATAAGCTAAACAACCTCCTAGAAGCTAAGCACTGCGGGGGACCGTTAGTGAAGCGATGCGGTTTAAGGCTTTGAAAAAGGCCTTTGAAGAGGGAAAGCGCTCAAAGCACAAATCTCGGGCCCGAGTCGGACATTGGAAGTTACCATGGTGACAGCGACTAGAAATGAAAAATCCGTGCTTAAAGGCAGGCCTTGGTCTCTGTGTGTCTGTGTGTGCTCTCAATTGGGAAAGTGAAAGAGGGAAACAGAGATGGCGGAGTGGGGGGGGGGATCAGTGAGACTGCATATTGATTTCTGTGTAGATTATGAACACAGAAAGAAAGGAGGAGTGCTATTCTGTTCGAGTGTTGGTGTGAATAGTTTTGTATTCGAACCTCAGAATTTTCCACAATTTTCTGAAAATAGATGTTGAATAATGGTCCATGGAAAGGATTAAAATCTTTTTGTTGCCGCTGCACAGTGCGTGAGGCCACATAAGCTCCCCGAAGAACTTGGCTTTGAGTCGAGCCAGCAGCGGATGCCGCTCTTTGTGCGTAATAAACGCGACGCGATGCCTTAAAAAGTCAAAGCAGTGGCATTTCTGGCTTTTTTTTTTTTTTTCTTCTTTCTATTACCCATCCGTCAGTCTAAAGGCCAGCACAGCAGTGGCACCACTGGGGAGCTGGCCGAGGAATCTGACGCTTGCAGAGATGCTCTTGAGATGGGCTCAGAATCTCAGCAGGAGCGGTTCAAAAGGCTAACCTCGGTCAGCAATTCAATGGGCCTGTCACCCGAATATTTCAGGATGGATTCCTTTATGCTGTGGAAAGAGTATTTTGTGTGTGTGTGTGTGTGTGTGAATGCATGTGCACGCTTGCGCCCAAGCACAAGCCTGCATGCAGAGATGCGATTGCTAACGCACACGGCTTCCAATCGAGCCACTTGGCAAACCCAGTACACACTTTACACTTTGCACATCAAATTATTGTTTTTCTTCAGTATGAGACGCATTCATATTCATACGGATGTGGTTAGGAAAATGACTGTGACCCAATCCTCACTTTTACACGTCCTCCCCCCACTGGAATGAGGCTGCGCCTAAAATGGGCCTGGAGGCTGTGAGTCCCAGGGGGGCTTCGCCCGGGAGATAAATCAGGCGTCACCGGGAAGATGGGGAGCAGCATCATTTGTTGGCAGGAATAGAAAAATTCATCTTGGAAATCGTAAATCATTAGACGGGCAGGCCCCAGTGAATAAGCCTCACCCACCAAACAAATCGATTCGTGAAGTTATTGCACATTTCAATCCTCCGCCTCCTTACAGGCACCTGGAGAGACACTGTGGGCGTTGTGATTTACATACACATAACCGGAGATTAGACGCTCCGTGTTTTTGACATATATGTAAATCAGATGCCCGAGCTTTATTTATTTATTTACCTTTAATGAAAGTGATGTGTGATACATTTTTTTTTTTTGCCTTGTGTAACGAACATGTGTTTCAGCAGGTCAGCTTTGTACCGTGCAGCGTGCTTAAATCGAGTCGGAAGGAAAATCGCCTTTTCCAATCAATGCCGATTATTCTCCGAGCAACAGCTCTCCAAACACTTCTTGATTAAGTATTGTCCCGAACACACTGGAAGAAATGTTGCCTTGGTTATAAGCCGTCTCACAACAACATGCCCACTGCTTCCCATGACTATAAATGCCAATAACATGCAGTGCTTTATTACCTTCCACGTTACGAACTCTACTGAGGTAGTTTTGTTTCCAGAACGGTCATCCGTCAGATGTCAAACCCTGACTATCCACCGCCGTAGCTGCTGCATCATATAAATTGTACACCTCTGCATGTATGATGGCGTTAATCACACACAACTCATTATCCCCACCGCTCACCATTTATCTGTTTTAGGACACCGTGGAACGAGGAGCAATAAGGATCACGGTGATCATCCAATGGAAAACGTAGGATTTCCGTAAACGTTAGTGTTGGATTGAGTGGATTCAAAGAATAAAACAAAGAAATAATGCATTATTTATTTGAATTCCCACCCTGGCTACGAGGCTGCGGTTCAATGTTTGTGTGCTTCTGTGACGGAGAAAGATTTGAGCTAATATTTGCCGAACTTGGAATCACTATTATGTTTAAATAAAACATTGTTTTTTCTGCTCTTTTTTTTGAGCTGCGCTATTTCCGAGATGTATATCCCCTGACATCTAAGGGAAAGGCTGAGGATTATTCCGCCGTGGTTTATCCTTGCCCTTTAGAGCTAGAACTCAGACACAAGTGTCTGTGCTCCATGAGACCAGTTGCTGCCTTGAAAGCAGAGATAAGTTTTACATGCGGATGCATTTTTGAAAAGGGCCCGGCATTGATGTCAAAGAGAGAGCCTCCCACACAATGTGTTCAAAAGAAGGATTGTATATTGTGTATATAATATATATATATATATTGCCGTCGTGTGAATGAATGTAATTGCACTGCAAAAATGTGAACTTTAAAACGCATCTGAATGAATTATCCTACAAGCAAAAACCTTTATTGCCTTATTCAAACAATGCGGTTGAAGTATAAACCGTAACTTCTCTTTCATAATGACAGCCCGGGATTTACATAGATCAGATTAGATTAATCCGTTAAATCCCGAAGCACAGCGACTTGTATTACGTCACTGGGTTTGTTCGATTTGCTCTTTGCAACTCACAAAACGTTGATTTTGAAGACGTCTTAACTCCCCAGCATGAGCCCAACTCATGCTGTAATGGAATTCTGTTGTCGACGGCGTGGATGTGCAGAATCAGGGATTGACCTTTCAGGTGGAGAGAGAGAAGTTGCATCATCTAATACCTGTTGTGGCACCTAAATAGATGGATTAATTTCAGTGGCTAGCTGGGCAAGTTTGATCTGTCTTCGGCAGGATTACTTCTCCTTTAAAAAAAAATAAGAAGAAGACAAGGAGTCTTATTCAAAGTTATTTCTAAGAAATTTCATTGAATTTGACGTGACCCAGGGACAAAGCTGTTTTTTTGTTCCTAAAAAACAACAATCCTCCTGTTTTTTGTTTTTGGTCCGAATCGATGCTTAATCCTTATACTCTTCACAAAGAGCTTGCTTTCTTCTCTGCACATTCCCGCCGCTGCAGAATTAGTCTCAGTTCCCCAGTTGCACAAGCCGAGTGTTTGGAGTAAGCTGATGGGGCTTAAGGTGAAGTAAACATGCACCGAAGAGCTCAGAGGTTCTTCATTCTTTCAACCACCCAAACGTACTCTGAGTACTCATCACGTTTCTGAGGCGTCCAGTATTTAGGATTCATTCGCAGGCTTTGGTGCCACAAACTGGAAAAAAAAATCTGTGTATTAATCTGTTGAATCCCAAAGCACAGCGACTTGTATTACATAACTGTGTTTGTTCGATTTGCTCTTTGTTTCTTCTGATTTAAGTCTGTCTATGTCCTCATAGCGCCTGTTTACACAGCTGATCAGCACTTTGTGGTGTCAGTAAACAGGAGGCTGCTCTCTGCACAATTCGCATGTGGTTCATAACAGTGTCCCCTGAGGCTATACCCTCCCTCTGGCCTGAACTCAAATTTATGAAAGTTCTTCTAAATGATTCAAATTGACCAAATATACACGCCAGCATATGAGGAAACCCAAGTCTGTGTTTTACTGCCGTGCTCCTATCAGAACACAAATGTTGTTGTGGAACAACTTGATCTTGTAGTGACGTTGCTGTGGAGATTAATCTTTGCCTTTTAGACTGTTTTCATGTAGTTGACAGTGGTGTTAAATACACATTAATGAATACACAGTCACAAGATCAAGACTAAAAATAACCTGGATACATTTCTTCCCAAAGTGTGAATATAAGGTACATATGCTGTTAAAAATAAAAGAATAACGAAGCATGAGTCATCCCGGTGTGGGCTTCAGAGAGCAAGTCATTATGACAAATCAGAGAGGAGAAATCGCTTGACTATTGTTTTCATTCGTCTCATCCATCATCGCGAGGCATAAACAAGCCCCGGTCTGTCTTCTCAGTTACGGAATCAGGTTTCAGTCGTCACCTCCGCGAAAGTGCCCACTCGTCCAAACACGCGGCGAAACGGCAAAAGCGCGTGTTTATCAAGCCGAGCTCCTGGACGATATCCAAGCGAAGGAGCTCACAGATGAATCCATAAAGTCTCACGATGTAGTCACGTGCTGCCTGTGTTCTAGTTGGTCATCTCTCATCTGGTGCCACTGGATCTTATCAAACCAAAGCTGAAGCAGTGTGAATTGCAAACGAGGGATTATGTTTGTCAGGAGGAAAAAATGAGCTTAAGTGATCCTTTTTTTCTTTTTTTTATTAAATGAATGGATGGATTTTATGAAAGCATTGGAAGTAGTTCTTGTGTGATGATCAATCTTGAGCTTTGTTTAACCATCCCGAATCAAATTCTTATTCCATACCTAATAGAGCCAGTTAAAGGTCATTCATATCGCTCATGCACATGAACACTCCATCTCCTCTACACTGAACCGTCACTCGGCACTCCATTCATTTCTGCTTAGTTCCACACAGTTAATCCTGTAAAAAGGGGAATATGGCTGATGTTTTGTCACCCATAGTGTTTGTAAAAACAGCACACCAGGTTTTTTTTTTCTTCCTTTTCTGTGGATTTGTAGCAGGTTGCGAATGCCATCCAGTAGCAAACTGTGACTGTTCACATTCGATCCATCAACCACTGCGACACATTATGGGTGCGATGCGTGTGTTTTGCGAGCAGATGTTCGTTCCGGTGTGCGCGGTGCGATGTGAACTTAAATACTCAAGGACCGTCAGCCCCTTCAGAGCTGTACTTAAAGCACTCCACGCCCACACTGGCCCTTTGTGTTCACGTTGTATACTTTTCATACCCCGTCCTCCTCTTCTGCTTTTTCATCTGCGTTAAGTCTCTCTTTTGGAAAGGAAGTGGCATCTTTAGAGTAATCTGTTGGGTGGATTGGGGAGTGCCATCGTGAATGTATGTATCACATTGTGTAGCTCGCAACAGAAAGAAAACATCTGTAAGTAAGTGAATATAATATGAAATAGTGCACTTCTGAGTCAGCCTCAACCCTTTGACCCCTGTGCAATTAGCAGAGGAATTCGGACCGACGCCGACGGTTGTGCTCTCCGGGGACTTCACGCCGTGACGGTGGTTACTGGACGTAACTCGTGTTCTATGGAAACACGTGTGCACCTCTAACTACGGCAGGGTCACGTGATTTCCCAAGATTGGTCTGCATCCGTTTGCATGAAGCAAAACCTTTTTGCCCACCCCCATGTCAATCAGATCCCTCATGTGTGTATTTCAAATGCATAAAAAAAAAAAAAAACTAATTTGTGATTAACTTTGGACAATTAAGATGTTAATCAACTAGATATTTGAATTGATTGGCAGCCAATATATCGGTGTATTTCAATGGAAGCTTTAAAATTTGGAACAAGAAAAAAACAAACAAAAAGTGTAATTCCGCTGAATTTGATCACATGAACCCAATTTCTCATAAACAGAAACTGTACTTACAGAGCAAAAGCACCGTTTTTCCCAGATGAGAATATCTTTGAAGTAACTCCCAATAATGGGGAACACATACAGAATGAATTACTCTATAGCAGCTCCACAACGGAAAGCATGAAACCAACGCTCCTCAGCCAGCCTCGCTGAACAATAAGCTTCCACAGGGACGGATAAGGGCCACACTAAACAACACTCAACCGTTGACTTTAAATACTTCCTGGTTTTACTCCAGCGCTAAATACACAGTGCTCGAGGCCCTTGCTCCCCTTCTCCTTGTAATATTTTCTTTAGGTTTTCATGGGAGTTTAAAAGGTTTTCTTTGTGTGTGTGTGTGTGTGTGTTTGACGTGAGCCAGGAGACAGGCTGAATGAGAAAAGATGGATGCTGTAGTGTGCAGCAAAAAAAAAGAAAAAAAGATAATGAATGAAGTCGACCGTGGGTGGCGAAGACCATCACTAAAGCGTAATGGGTCCCAGCTGAGGGATGGGGATATTGACCTGTCCGTCACTTTGTTCTCTGCTCCCTTTCCTTCCCTTTTCTTACAAATATAAACTCTCACAAGTGTGTACACAGCCCAACGCAAACACACACTGCAGTGTACACATTGAGCACACAATACCAACACACACTTTTGTTTTTTGCACACACCCACACACACACACAAGTCCCTTAAGCACATTGTGCCGATTTTCATCTTGTAACACGGGAACTAATGCCAACGTGTGTGTGTTAGGTTCATTTCTTGGAGGTGAGGCAATTTGGCTGTGTTTGCTCTTTTTAACTGAAAGCAAATGGAGAGTATGTGCCCTCTGACAGTTTTATCAGACATGTACCCACTGTGGGAGAACTCCACAGAGAGGCGTACCCTCGATGAAGTATGCACCCCGAAACCGTCTCTGAAGGCAAACTTCTTTGATGTGAATTTGGAAAGTCACTCAGAGCAATTTGCCGTGTTCCTCCACCTGAACCTTTCCGTCCTTCCACTTGGTCGGTATTTTCCGCCTGATACAAATCACTTGATTCCTGAGGGAGAACAGTGGCACAGCAGCTGCACCGTCCCCGTCTTAAACTCCCGCTTTCTGGTGCTCTTTCTTCCATTGAATCAATTATTTATTCATTTGTTTTTTTTTGTTTGTTTTTTCTCCTCCTGTCAGTGGTCAATAGACTGCGGGGACTCAACCCACCTGCAGCAGAGGCAGCAGCAGGATCAGCCAGCGATTATAGCCATTACAGTTTGTGCTTACATAGGGCTCTGGTGCTTTGTGCCACATCTCCCCTTGTCAGCTGGCAGTCTGAGCTCTAATCTGCCAGTTATAACAAACAGCAGATGAGGGAACAAGAGGAAAAAGCTACCAGGGAGGAAAAGGGAAAATTCGGGGGCGAAAAAAAAGAGCAGCAGGAGGCTGAATAGAAACATCAAGTTTTCTTTTTCATTTTAGCTTTTACAAAGGGTTCCATCCAGAGGCAATCCTCTACTATTGGCTGATAAGGCAAAATCTGGGCTGTCAAAACATAGTGGTGTTGACAACAACCACATGGGAGGGATTGTTTGACCTGAGGTTTTATGGGGGGCTTATCCAAATGAAGCATCCCACCCCCAGTAGACGGTAGACTGCCCGCCCCCAGTTTGTAGATACAGAGCAGATTACCAGCCACAGTACAAAGCAACATGCTGCTGTGAACGCGGGCAGCAGAAAAACTATTTTAGCCACCTAGGAAAATCCATACTAGTTTAAATCTACTGGTACTGCATTGGACCTCGTGTCTGTTTCTCCAAACTGGCCACTTGCCATCCACCGTAGGCAATACGCAGACTACGGGATAAGTAGGTTATACAACGCCACCACAATCATTTAGAAATATACATTGATAGAGATTTATATATTTATATGATGCGCCCACGCATCCATGTGTTATTTAGCATTTATTTGTTGTTAATGTAAATTATTTGGGCCAGAATATATCTGATGTTGCGACAGTTCTGGATTCAAATTCTAAATCTTACACATTAGACCCGGCCTTCCCGTGTTTGAATACATCACTCAGAGTGGATCCATTTCTCTCACCCCCCCCCCCCCCCCCTGCTAGTTCAAAGGGCTCCATCAGAGCCAGCTGTCTGATGAGATCCTGATTATCCCTCTAATTGGTAATTGTGAAGTCGTTGTGGCATTTGGCGTGGGCAGCTTCTCCTGCTATTGATCCCCCCCCTCCTACCCTGCCATTGATTTGCACTTAATACATTTCATCGGAATTATTCATCCACCTTGTTTTATTCCCCTGCAAGATGCGGGTACTCCAGGACACTCGCGGCAATCGGATCAGGAGGTATTTGTGGCTGTGTTGTGCAGAGGTAAAAATGCACAGCACCGGGATTTTCCATATGGGTCAAGATAGATGTTACGGCTGGGATTAAGTTTCGCTCATGACGTTTAATCCCTCATGAGGAAGTTAATACACATTAAAATTAATATTACAGATAGCTTAACTTCTAAGGGCAACAATGTTGAATCCAAAAGATGTTGTCTGTGTCGTTTTTTGACAAAATAAGCCCCAAACTTGATGTGTGTGTGTGGGATTGTGCGTAATATTGAGATTGTGTCTCCAGAATAAAGTGGAAATGGTAGTAAGGAGGAAGGGTGCAGGGATGGGAAGGCTGCCTCGATAATTGTTTCTGGGTTTTATGGGCTTGACCCCTTATTTATTTGACTGGCATTTACAGCCTGGGAATTAGCTCTTCGTCGGGGGGGCTAGGCCGCAGACGGCTGACTGGACTGAGTGGCAGGGGGTGATGGGGGTTCCTGAACCCATAAAGTCTGCGTGGGCGGGACTCGGCAGACCACATCTTATTACTGCGTTGGCGTGAAATGAGATGGGGGGGGGCCCCCTTTTTTCCTTTGTCCCTCACCGGTTCGATTGATTAGTCAACAACCAATCAATGTTAATTAAGGTCTAGAGAATCCTTTGATTGAGCCGTATGAATCACTGTGTCGGACCCTGTCGTGGCTTTCACACGACTTACACTGGGAACGGTCTTGCAGGGGAACAAACACCTTTTTTATATATTGTGCAAGATAATGGCAGCGTGCATGCAAATGAGTTTAGACGGACGGAGATCCGGTGTGTGTGTGTGTGTGTGTGTGTCCAGTGTGACCTCGCAGCAGCTGGTCTCAGGAACCTCACGTACACAAAGGGGTGCTGGACTCTGGACGGACCTACAGAGCCTCTTTTACATTCGGCATGTGGCGGCAGTCTGAAGAGTTAATGTTCTCGGATACGGTTTGCTATTATGTGTGGCGAAAGGCTTCGTGTGCATATGAAGTGGGGCTTTGATGGATGACTGCCCAAAACAAAATGTCACATGAGAACACCACCGGCACCATAATTGTGTTTTTTAATGAAGACCTGCATTTCACGTTGGAGCTGATAGCGCACACATCTCCCCCCTCCCCCACCCCCCACACAACAACACCACCACCATCCATCATGGAGTAAAAGCAACGTGACCTGTTCATGGGTTTAAAGCCGCGTTTCAGTCCCGCGACTTTCAACTCTACCCCTCAACAGAAAGATTATTTTACCCCTGAGATTGTTTCGCTATCTTACAAGGGGTGAACTACCTCAACCTGAAGGGTCTCCCAACTCTGCCTCAGCATACAATGCTGTACTCCCTTAAATGCCTTCCATTAGGTTTGCTCTGTGAGTTGTCAGTTCATGGGTGTCCATAAATAAAACAAATCCAATAATCTTATTAATGTCAACCTTTCTAGACCACTTAAACAAAATAATGCACTTTTATCAAATAAAATATGTATCATGAAACACTGCACCCTTCTGAAATGCCACATGTGATATTGAAAATATATTTTTCAAGCTCTTTTTTAATCTGCAACTGGCCTCAATACATCAATCCTTTAACTAAAGCTTGTATTTTTCCCAAATGTCTGCTTTAAATCTAGTCCCCATTTAACAGTCCATGCCCTAAAGGGGTAACCGAGCAATTGTTTCATACTATTTCTTTTAGAGTTGGGGGGACTTACAAGACTTACACGACTTACTTACAAATCATGAAAATCCTACACGGACTGTGTATTTAAAGGAGAAGAATGGATAAATAGTTCCTATAAATGGGAGAGCCTCACAGTGCTCCTAATCTCTGCAGCAGAAGTAGATGTTGAACTCCATTAACGGCACTCTGAACACATCTGAGCCGCAGTATGTCGTTGCCAATGAGAACGGCGAGATTGTCTGATGATGCTATCGTTGCTCTTTCTCCTCTACTTTCAGATGTAATAACCGGACCCAGTGTGCCGTCGTGGCCGGACCAGATGTATTTCCTGACCCTTGCCCGGGAACCTACAAATATCTCGAGGTCCAATATGAATGTGTCCCCTACAGTACGTATTCCTTAATTATCTCCCAGTGTTAACCACCTGTTTGCTCACTTCCTGCTATCAGCAATGGCTCATCACCAACCATATCTCCCCAAATATCTTGAATGGTTCATCCAGTCGAGCGGAACCGATAACGTTGCTTCAGTGGATGTGCAGTCAAGGGAGGATTGCTGTAATCCCCAAAGCATAACAACTCGTTTAGGGCACAGAAAATATTATGTGAAAAATGATCAATGTTTTGTCGTAGATACAATACTTGTCATTATCAAACTTTCAAGTCTTTGTTCTAACCGACCTGAGATGAGCAACGTCTATCTGCCATAACACCAATTACTCCAACAGCTCGCCAGATTTCCAATCAATTCATTTACGAGTGAGTATGGCTTGTGTGATTTATTGATGATGAAATAAGCGGATCTGAGGTGTGAAATGAAGATGGAGTTTAAATGTCAAAATTGTTACCTGGAAACAGACAGGTTTGTGTGGGAAATGTTTGTTGTTTGTTGCACATGCTACAACAGGAAAACAGTGGTAATGTAATGCCGGTCTTTGCCTCCCCATCAGCACACCCCAGTTCACAGTGCTTTCATATCTTTGAGGAGTCATGTCATGTCTCTGTTATCATAGCGGCAATCAAGACCACATGACTTTCATCAAAATGAAACACTCTTGTTGTTTCCGGTTCAGTTCAGCCCAGCGGACGCCACTTAACGTTCGAGGCGAGTGAAGCATCTCTGAAACAAGCGAATAGAACGGATTTAATTAGTGCAGCAGGTGAAAAACACTGTAAATTTACTTGAGTGGAAACATTTGAGCAGGGAAGGGATTGATCAGCATGGGGTGGAAGGATGAACACGCAGAGAGGACGTCTAGGGGAGACCAAAGGAAGTGGCGTGGACATTGCCATATGACCTTAGCTAATGTGCTATCCTGACCTTTTGAAATGGAAAGCCAAAGCCACAGTAATGAAGCCTGCTGGAATCGGACATATTGTCAGTGTGAGAGATATTTGGTCCCTGTAGTTGGCTGCTGGGTTCAAAATCTGATCAAAAGCCATCTTTTTTAACATTTGATGTCCTTACATGGCTCCCTCCCCAATATGCCTGATATAAGCTTTCATATTGTGAAAATTACAAAACCCATTTCTACCTGTGATCCAGAGCAGGCAGATGGCTCTTTTATTCCACACTGTTTTCAATAATCACATTTCTCTAGTCCAGCGCCTCTGTGTCAGTGTCTTTCAGAGGTGTCCATAAACTCAACGATGCACTGATTCAATTCAAGGTCGCCAAAGGTCAAAATCACTGTGACTTCATGTCCACCCCATTCTCCCGAATGCAATAGGTCAGGTTCGCCCTTAGGACATTTCTTTGATATTTGCACAGAAGTTGAACTGCACCCTTTTGTTTTGGTGCACTAAGGTTAATCTTACTGCGACCTCACGTTTTTAACCATATGCTAATAATATGCATTTTCACAAATGTCTCTCAGCATAAAAGGATTAGACGGTGACATTTTGGACAGACGTGGACGTAAACTGCCTTCCTCTTAAGGACATAGTCCCACATTATGACGGGATGTAGAACGGCTGGCATCCGATGCAGAGCCTTCCAGGACTCCCCGCGGCTCTCTCTCTAACAGCTGTCCTCTCAAACAGAAATGCCATCACTCCCCCGGGAACCACGGCATTCACATCCACATATCCGCCTCAACTACTCACCTTATTTTTATTTATTTTTTTTCTCCTCAACTGCCGTAACAAAAGCCAAGTTGAAGCATGGAGCGGTCTGCCCAAACTGCTTCTGGCGGCTTTGTCAGGGGTGCACCACACCAGGGAGGTAAACGGGGGGGGGCACCTTGTCTGCCCGCGACCGTGCATTGTGTCCAGGACCGTTGGAAGGATAAAATATTCCGCTGGCCGTGCAGAAGTCATGTGGGCGTTTATTTGTATGTTGCGCGGGGAAAGCAAAGTGTAATCACAAACAGTCACTGGAGACGCATTGTGAAACATATTTGACTGCAGCTTGTGGACGCATTTCCTCTGTGACAGCCCAGTGGACTCGCTCCGTTCTGGCCTCCGAAATGAGCCGATCCTTTTGGATCGAACGTGCCGGAGAGACTGTTCTCTTTCTTTCTTTTTTTTTTTTTTTGTCTCGATTAAATTAGTGCTACCTGTCTGGCGTATGAACCGCTAGGTCAATATCTCACACTGAAACTCAACCTAAAAGGGACTCGCTTGATTTGATAAATTTGTCAGGGTGTTTACATTGGCAAAGGGACAGTACGACAAGCGACGGCTCAATTGTGGATGGGCTTCAAGCACAAGTCTCTCTTCCAAGATCCTGAGACGGACTGCCGGATTTGAGTGTCTAATAAGGGAAGCAGCCAGCCATGTCTCCAACTCCCCTTCAGTGGCGGAGTCTTTACTCTATATTCCTCCGATGAGCTCTCCCTCTCTGTTCTAATCGTATTCTTCTTCCAAGTCTCCTTCACTCTCACTTACATTTTGTCCTTTAAGGGCTCTGCTTATCTATTTATTTGCTCCCCCGGTTCCCTCAACCGCCGCTCCTCTCTTCTTTAGCATCCTGACGCATAGCTTTATTCTGTGTTTTGTGCGTGTGGAGCTTCCCTTCTCCGAGGATAAATTACCCGCTGTCTCCTCCATATCTTTATAAGCTGGCACAGTCAGATCCAGCCTTAATAATGGCAGATAAGAGTGCTAAATCGAATTGATGCATGACACATGCGGCAGATGCAGTATTGATTTTATTAATTTGCAATTTGATCTGCTCCATCACTTGTAATTGTTTAATATGAGCTGACTGATGATTTGATTAAAGCTGTGTGTGTGTCATTTGTGAGGACATACCATCACATTGAACAATGAAGGACAATATGACTGTGAAACAATGAAAAGAATTCAAGGATACTTGCATAAAAAAACCAAGTACTTAGTACAAGAAATTGGAAATCCTTCTACATGACCGCGTGTTAATGATGGAGCCATGTAAACACATCCTTCATCTGCCAGGGGTCTGTTGTACTAGTGCAGTTTGAGCGTGCTCCCCCATGCACTCTACAGATTAGCAAGTGGCGTGCTGACGCTTTATGATGACTCATAAACACGAGTTTGGTGAACGTTTGCCTGCGCCCCCTCACCTTGACTTACCACGGCTCAGCACAGAGATGTGCATCCATTCTCCTAACGTCTTATTAAACCCCTTTTTCTCCCGTCTTTCTCTCCGCGTAGCTCCTCCAGAGGAGGTCGAGCTCGTAAGGAGTCAAGACAACTGTGTCCCCCCCCCCCCCCCCCCTGGCTACCCGGTGTTCTTCGTCAGCAGTAATGAAGCACTTAGTTTTGTGGCCCTTCCAATTATCAGACCGGTCAGAGAGAAAAAGAAAAAAAAACGCATTCGAGACCTGCTTTGTTGAGGACAGTCTCTCTCTCTGCTGTCGACAGCATGCCGTTACCTTTCCTTTATTGTCCTCCTCCCGGGCATCAGCAGTGTGACGTACCTCTCAGTGTGCTTTCACAGTATATTGACTGATTTTGTCCAGGCGAGCGGTCAAACCCCTTGTCCCCCCCCCCCCAAAAGTAAGACTTCCTGGATTGGCGCTTCAGTATGCATGTTAGATGAGGGGCGTTAAAGACACTGGCGAGACAAGTGTGGGAGAACAAAGGCGTAAAACCTGCTGGCAGTCTGTAGCTGTACATAAGCCCCCAGCCGACCCCCCCCCCCCCCCCCCAGCCCCCCCCACACTGTTTGTAGCTAATAAGGACAATGTCAAACCCTGTCTCACGCAGTGGGATCCAGCTCAGCCCCGTCAGATATGGCTCACACGTTGGAAAGTGAGCCAGCACATATAATCACGCAATCAGTTTTTCTAAATTTGAATGGAGCGGCATCATCCTGAGCTCACACTCGCCATGTCATTTGGAGAGTGCCTTTATTTCCAACTTGAATTATAGTTTTATTTTTTTTAAATTCATTTAGTCAACAATACCATACCTAACAAGTTCAGAGGGGGTTGGCCGACCGAGTAGTGGAGTAGATTGTTTTGGCGTGGTCTAGTCGGCACCTGCTGCCACTCTCTGTCCCTCCGTGTTGGCAGGTGAAACCATGAAATTGATGCTCTGCACATGGCGGCCGCCGCGTACAACGGCGCCCGGGCAGGCTGCGGCGTGATTACAAGAGCCCCCGTGATGTAGTGGTCACACCTAGGGTAAACACCACCTGGGGTCACCGTGCGGGTTGGTAATGTTTTTTTTTTGTCAAGGTCACCCCATTGGTTTTAGGTTCATTAACAGCGGCTTTGGTACTCGCTCAGCACGCCGACGCCATTGGCGCTCTCGCGGGCACCCAGGCAGTTCTCTTTGCCTCGGATAATCTTGCACCAATTTCAAGCTTCTTCAAGAGTGGATCACTCCGTTTGATGTTATCGGTAAATCTACTAAGCAGATTGTATTGAAGTTCAGTGGCTTTTTTTTTTTTTTTTTTTTTTTTTTGCCCTTGAGCTCTTTAATCCACGTTCATCAGGTTCTAGCGTGGGCAGCAACGGCGTGACAGCAGATACATCACACAACCACGCCCTCCTCGCTCCCTAAGGAATTGCCAGTGAGCATTAACCTCCTTGGCCGGACCGCTTTTTTTTTTTTCTTCTTCTCCTCCCCACCTGAGCGACGAGCTGCACGTCTTCTCAAGTGTGAAGGGGGCCTGTGCTGCCATCACATCACTCAGTGACAGCTGACCACTCCCCAACCCACGCACAGAGCTCTGATGACTGTGACTTTCTGTCACCCGATTCACACAGCTGGTGTCACGGCGTGATTTTGCAAAGATTCATCTTGTCACAGCACATTGGTTTTAATTTGTGCTTTGCGTGACCACCCTGTCTTTGCATGTTTAGGTCCGGCTGAAATGATTCATCACTCTTTTTGAAGTAAAAAAAAAAAATGATTGTGTACCGGATTTTTGAAAACGCTTTCTGTAGTTATGTGATTTTTTTAAAGAAAGGAAGATCATTTTATCAAAAGGTTTAGGGAAATATCGAAGAAACCGTCTTATCCATCAAGCCTCTGAGGGGCGTGTCAGTGTTAGTGCTTGATTGACGGTTCAGCTCCCGAGCTCATTTGCTGCAGGGATGCAGAGAAAACAGAAAAAACGACTTTAAACTACAGCCAAATGACAGACAGCATTATTTCAGATGTGAATTAAAGAATAGACATCAACATCCAAACTGACCAATCTTCAGAGGTTTTTGAGTAGTAAAGCAGTTTAGTGAGCTTATGTTACTCCTGTCTAGTTAATTGATAATGAACAGTGCCGTTTTCCAGCGTGCTGCAGGATACGAAGTCTGTTTCTAGATGAGAAGGAGGCGTGAGCTCGAGAGTTGATGTGGGTTGCTGTTTTGGCTCTTGTGCCTTGTGGAGTCGGCAGCCAGCCGTCTACCTCTGATTGAACGGGGGTGTTATTGCTTAATGCAAATACAGTTTGAAATACCATGATTTGATTGACTAGAGCTTGAGTATAAAACGCAGACGGGGTTCCAATGCGTAATATCAATTGCTAGTAACGAAATTCTTTTCTCAAAGGAGTACCCAGGACCCGTGGTTTACAAACGCAGATACACGTGCTGGAGAGGATTTAATTTGTTATGATTCGCATCAAACAAGACAATTTATGGATAACCACGTTTTTTTTTCAAATTTTGTACAGCTAATTGCTAAAAGATGACACAATGTACACTAACTGTTATTGTACTATTCATTAAAGAATTTGATGTACAAAACTGTTTTCACATGGAAAATTAAATAGTATGGAAAATTGAATAAAAGAAATCAGCTTTATATCTACTTAATTATGTCTACATTTTCATAACAGCGTAGCAAAAAGGCTTGTTTTCTGCCCCCCCCCCCAGTTGAGAGGGGAGGTAATTGCACACGGAGGCTGTGATTAGCAATGTGGATAAATGGTGGTGTAGAAGGGGTGAATCTGGACATGCAGAAACAGTTTCCCCTACTAATAGCTGAATGAGGTGGTGCAATCGATCAGGCTCTTGTTTTGGACCAGCCGCCCTCGTGCTACGACGTACATGTGCGACCGTCCCCATCCTTTTTCACAGAAAAAGACAAAAAAATTGTACACACGGAACAGATGCGCTTTGCAATCCGAACACGCTTCTGGGGGTGTTAATAAACACTTCCATTTATATAACACAAGCAGAGCTTGTATCTGTGTTTCCTTCAACAGCCAGCCCACACACTCGCGTGCACACGCCTGAAAGAACTCTCGGGTTGCCAAGTGTCGAGCATAGAGCACTAATTAGAGTTTCTTCGGGGGGGTGTGGGGGGGGGGGGTCTCTCCTTTTAATGATCAACATACTAATCAAAGCTCTTATTTTTTTTTTCCATTTCCTTGTCTTTCCCTTTCGTTCTTTTGTTCGCTAATGTTCCGCTACGTCCAGCCACACACCAGGCTAAACATTCTGCTGCCTTTCTCCTCCACGATCCCCCGGCCCCCCCCCGGTCCCTCTGCTCTGTTCCATCATTTCAAGGTCCTTGAGAATCAAGAAAGGTTTCAGGGGGCTGCTTTTAGGGTTATTTCTGCTCCAGTCGCAGCCATGTTCCACAAACACTGTATTTAATTTGTTTTTTTCGCCGCGGCTGCTCTTGTCTTTTCTCCCTTTGTTGTTCGTGTCCCACGTGGGCAGCTGGGTTGGCTGGGCGCCAAGTCCTTGCCCCTGTCCCTCAAAGAGAGACAGACACACACACGTACGCACGCACACAGACAGAAGTACAAGCCAACCCGGCAACACGCTCGCAGGGACACAAACGCGCGCAGCATCCTGCATCGTCAAGGTTAGACGATGGAGAGCATTGCAGCGCCGCAGTAAGAAAGGAGAGCGACAGCGATGGAGACCGGGGGGGGGGGGGGGGGGATTGACTTGGTACGAGAAAGGGGCGCAAAGAGAGCAGACAAGTAGTTGGAAGAAAAAGAAGTGGTGTTGAGAAATGGAACCTGTGATGAAGGCGGGAGAGACTCATGAGCACCAACCGGGGGGGGGGAAATGATAGGGGAAAAGAACGAGGGAGACGCGGAGAGACTCCAGAGAAAGAGCTATGGTGGCCTGCATGTCCTCCCCCGTCCTTAGGCACATGCTATTCAAGGCGCCGTAATTTGTGTCATTAATTAAAAAGATGATGGGATGGAGTTAAGAGGTTTGCACTCTGCATCTCCTTCGTTGAGAGAGAGAGAGGGAATGGGAAAAAGAGGAGAGGGGGGGGGGGGTGGATATTGCGAAAAATATCGCTGCCATTCCACCATGAATCTCTATTAGCGGCTAATGATACCATTCTGATACCTCTCAACCATTAGCGTGAAATTGGGAAGCGTTAATTATTCAAATGGAAATCCATACAGCTGCCGCTCACATGATGGGGTCGGAGCTCTCAGTCGCTCAGGGTCCCCGTTGCTCGCCGCTCGACTACAATGCGCAAGCAGAGCGACTTCTGGGGAGCAAATTACTTATTTAGAATTGTTCATTATATGAGCAAATACTGTATGGACTGCAATACACAGTGGTGATGTAATTGACTTGTATAGGGTGTGGTAAAGCTGAACAGGAGGATGCGCCGCTGCCTTCTTGTGTTATCTGCACTTTAAAAAAGCTGAATTACATGCAAACAAGTCTTTTTAAGTTTTTCATCACAATAGCAATTTTAGAAACCATGCTTTTTTTTCGTATTATCTTCAAGGTTAGGTTACTTGTTCGGTCTATTAAATTTGGTTACGACAGCTTGACCAATTAGGTAGACTGCCCCATAAGCCATGTTGCCTTTCCCAGCTTTATTTGTCTGGCAGGGTGAACCGTGCAGCAGCCAGACCGTTACAAGCTGCATGCACACAGTTCAGTGAGTTATTATTTTGCCCAAACCTGTTGCCAGGAATTGACCCCGACCTTTCCAAGCAATGCATTCAATAATCTAATTTGAGGATGGCCTGTACAACACTTATCTAATTGGCTGTTTCCAAAACTGTCATTAACACAAACAACCCACCCAAAAGAAGAATAATTTACAATTTAAATAATGCATTTTCATTATTAAACCCACTATTCATTCGCAAGCATCGGCTGTGTCTATGTCCGTGTGGGCAGCAGTTTTCTATCCCTGGACTAATCTCTGGATGGATCTATATCGTGATAAGTAAGTGAGTGAGTGGAATTTAGGTGTCTCAGAGCCTTGCTCTTTAGCCCAAACGGCTGCTCACTGGCTAACAGATTGTGTTATCAGAGAGTGTGCACTTGGCTACTTCCACGTGTGCCATGTGCAATTTTGCGAAGACCGGGTGTCGGCAAATCCAAGATAATAAATGCACCATAACTGACCAATGAAATGATGAGCTGTTTTCCTTTTCTAACTTTCCCAATCAGACAAGTGAAATTACTTTTCTGAATTATAGGTTGAGGCGGTAATTCGAACACTTAAGGTGCAGGGCCTGTCCACCCTTAATTTCTGCCTTTTTGATTGACGCTCGATACTCGTTATCTCTTTGTTTCAAATAAGTTGCCCGTTGCTCTATTCACTGTGCGAGTGTTGGAGAGTGATGCAATTAACTTTAACATCGTCATCACACAATTCAATAGAGTACCGTGCACCTCCGAAATGTCTCTGGGGTAAAAAAGCTTTTGTTGTTGCCCTTAGCCATTATGAAACCGATGCAGAGCATAGAATGAGGAGCCCCGAGCCCGTGTTCTGTCCTTAAATATTAGACCAAGTGTTTTGCAACAAACGTGCAGATAAATTCATCACGTAGAGCCGACGAAGAAGGGAAACAACGGCACATTCTGTGTGACGGAAGGGGACGTAACTCTTTGACAGAGGAGACGGAGCCTCCTGACGTACCCTTATTCTTGTGATTTGTACATTCGCGCATACGTTTAAATGGTTTCATTCTCCTCAGACGTCAGGGAGGACACAGAGAGAAATGCGAGGGGAAGGGAGAGAAATGGGGGCGGGATGGGATGAGAGGATGAGAGAGCTAAGTGCTTTTTAGTGACTCAATGACAGCCGTGACCAAAATCGCATTACGGCCACAATGGGCGCGGTGGGGCAGAGCAAAGGAGCTTCTCAAATGAATCAATTCTCCCTCTCACTCTTGCTTTTCCTGGCGCTCCACTTGTGTCCGTGACGGCCTAAATGTGGACGTCCAGAGCTGGTGTGACACGTGCTTCTCAGCCTATACTGTATTTGCAGTGAAACGTGGTTGGAAGTGACATTAACAAATTGTTTGGAGTGATCCCAGAGGTGACCTTGTTTTGTCCAGCGTTTTTTTTTTCTTGGATCAAGCCACAGTGGCGCGCGTACTCTCCGGTTGCCTCGGGTGTGGCGTATTTCCTTGTCGGCTATTTCATCCATATCCTGTATCCCATCTCCCACGGCGATTGCCTGGTACACCACCTCTCACATCCCCACCGCTTAATGCCCTTTTCTATAGATCATTACCCTCCTCTCCCCCCTCGCCACTGTAAGCCATCGCTCAATCAGAGACGCCGGCCTCCCAGTGGTGCCCGTTGTGTGGCGGCCGCTCATGGGAGGCGAAGAGGCTTCGATCGGCTATTTACTTTCATCTGAGCGATGGGGTCCACGTGCACTTCCGAGTTATTGGCGAATCTGAGTCGCCGGTAATGGTGATTCAGACGTAGCCCAGAGCTATTGTTGCACAGGCCCTCTATGGACTTATTGTGTTTCTATGAGAGCTGCAGGCTCTGCTGTTGATGAGGTGCAATGGTGGACCAGCGTACAATTGCATGATCTGACCCCTCCCTGTTATTTTTCTCTCTCTGAAAACGGCTCCACGTCACTCGCTGCTTTTCACTGGCTCAGCGCGTGGCATTCATGTCGTTCTCCTCTCATGACTTTACAACTTTACCCCACCTGCCCTTCTCCACTGACCTCCATACCTCAGTCCCTGGCACTCTCCATTTGTAGGAGAGGACCCGTGTAAGCCCTGCTAACAGAGGTTAATCCTCATTTATTAGAACTGGGATTACTGAAGGGGAATGGACAGGACCAGCCGAATACCATGTCTCACATAATACGCGTGTCCACCGGAAGAAGTAATCCTCAGTGTGTTGAGGAGAAAGAGGTTTTAGCCACTCCTATCCTTCTGCCTTGTTGAGTTTTGTTTTGTTGTATCTTCTTAAAAGAAAATCTTTGTCATCGGTGGGTTTAATGAGATTAAATATCACGGATCAATCCTGTTCCTTACACCACTGGAGTAGCATATTGTGCCAACATCAGTAGTTCACTTGGTCTTTTGATGTGGGGTTGTAGGTCGTATGACCTGGTAGCCGCAGACAGAAGTAGCAGCAGCACAAAGCCATGTGATGCTGTGGAACTGAGCTGTAAGTGAAACCTAATGAGCCTCTTTTCAAAAACTCTATTTCCATTGCCAAAAGCAGTATGAAAACCCATATATATATATGTATATATATACTAACACAAGCATACAAGGGCCTACGGTATCTTCAAGCATGTGACCAGATTTGTTCAGTGGATGCGTGATGATCAACAGTTTGCCAGCAGGTAATTTCACCTCATTTAAGTAACAGGTTATCAGGTGAAAGCCGCAGCTGTGCGTAGTGTGAAATGGAGGCGGCTCAATTTGCATACCAGGTCCTTTTTTTTTTTCACTCGCAGTCGTACCCAGGACATATATAAGCTTGCTTCTAAGTGGCCATAAAGTTGAATGATTTTATTGCTGTACAAAAAGTCGTCTGTTTTACACGTCACCATCCCACGGGCCTCAGTGACAAAAACGGAAAAACATCTTGTACAATTTAAGCCCTGATTAACCTGCCTTTATTCCAACAGCCTCGTGTGTGACACCGTGACGGTTTCTCTTTCCTAAAAGCTTTTGATTGAATGCTTTTTGTGTTCATTCCACTAACCCCGTGCTCTTCTTATACTGTTGTGTGACTTACAAAGTGAAAAAACGACTTTTCCTGGTGCTCACATCATTAACCTGTATTTTTTTTTCTTTCTCTCTCTTCCCTTCATGCCTAAAAATAGAAGTGGAACAAAAAGGTAACTAAATGCCAACAACTTTTCTTCTTCATCTGCACTTTCATTTGAGCATGGACTTGTTTTTCTGGGTGACGGGTTGCTTTAAGCAGGTGTCTGATATTGTGTGGGTTTGTCGCGCCAATCAATCAATACCCTTATTAGTCAAACGCTTCCGTTCATTTTGTCTTGTGGACCTTCCCCTCACGGCTCTTTGGTCATTGCCACATGTATGGTCCTTCTTAAAGGAAAGGTCATCACAGACCTCTCCATTAAAATACCACAACCCTGGGATGTTTTTACTCCCTTTAATAAAAGCAGATTATTCCAGCTCTGCTTTCCACGCTGCATAATATTAAAGGACAAGGCTGTACGGGGTGATCAATAGCTTGTCCAATAAGCTGTCAGCGTTTTTGATTATAGCTCTAACATAATGATGGCTGTAACCTTCAGGGACTCAATAGTCAATACTGGAGGCCGATCATGGCCAGTCGTTATTATTTTATTAGCGCAGCATGATGCTCCAGAACATATACTAAATCTTCCCTTGTGCCCCTGGAGCCTTGTGTTTGTAGGATTATCTTTCTACATTAAGGTGGGAATGTGTCCTTTGTCAGATGTTAAACACAATCCTGGATTTAAAAGATAGAAATAGAATCCTTAATGAGGGAGGAAGGGTGGGGGGGGGGGGGGGGGGGGGTTCCGCTTTGGTAGCTGCACAGTAAATTTGAGCTCTCATAGTAGCCATAAATTAATGGCATAACACAGAAACATGTGGCAAAGAGCATGAGCAATGAAGCTGAAGGGAGGGGTTCAAAACATTTCACAGCGATGTCTGCGCTGCCGAGGTAACATTTTTGTTCCCAATGAAAGCCATGATTGCTTTTAGAACACCTCTCTAATACATTTCATTCGCTTCCCCCGTGCTTGCATCATTAAAAAAGCATATTTCACAGAGCCCAGTGTGCCGTCAGTACAAAAGCGCACCTTCCCTGACCCCTGTAGCCCGTGCACATCTCGTCTCTTTCAACCAGTGAAACGGCCCTCTTAGCATGAGTGGAGCAACAGCCGCGGCGCGTGTGCCAAGGCTGGGCGTCGACAGGACGCGTCTCGACACATTTTTTTTTCCAACCCGCGGGTAGACAACATGTTTAATCTTCAGAGATTACGAGGGAAAGGAGACTCTGTGTACGCTGTCTCTTTCTCCTCCTTCTTCTCGGGAGCGTGCAGCTTTTACCTCCCAACGGATCTGCGGCGAGAACCTGTCAGCGTTGTGTCAGGCTCCTGGCCCATTACAGCGAGAGGAGCGGTGACACGCCGTTTTCATTTGTGATGTGCTGTAGGGCCCAAACCCGGGGAGAAAGGGGAAGCTGTGCTGTGCAAATCCTTTATTGCTTCTTATCCATCACACTTTGGCCAGTTTGTCTTTTTCAGGCAGATGTTCTTTATGAATTATCTTTTCTGTCTGAGTATACTCATTTTTTACTGATTATTTGTTATGATTTAGTTTTAAAATTCCTGTTGAATTGTATTGACCGTCATCCTTAACATGTCATCTTTTTTTGAAAGACAGAGAATTATAATTGCCACAGTCAACGCATAATCAACCAAAATAAGCTTTTGCAAACGGTTTCCACTATTGGCCTGCTCCAGTTGTATTGCCTTGGCCTGGCTTTATCAGATCTGTGTACAAACCAGTTCCTATTTAATTAGTTTACTCAGCGGTATTGTAAATCCTGCTGCAGACTAGAAATGTCATGTGGGTGAAATAATGGGCAGGCAATCATTGTATAGATGATGTAATTACTGTATTTGTGCCCTCCGTTTTTCATCTCCTGAAGCCAATAATTACAGCGCAGCTATTTATCCAAATCTTTTAACTTTGGGTTTGTCTGCTTTGTGCTATTTGTTAAGAACTGTCACAATCGTTTTTAATGAAGGAACACAATGCAACTTTTTGTTTACTGTTGCAATTATGTGTAATTTAGTAGACATGGAGACACAAACTTTAATGGTATCGTGCGTAAATGCTTTTGGAAGACTCTTGGTAAGTTTATCATCACCGACTTGTTTGTGCTCCACATTTAGTCAGAAGATGTAACCACCCAACCACAAGTCCGTTCTTTCATTGATATTGTAAACTAATTGCCTGGAGAATAACTGAATCGCAAGTATCTCATTTAGATATATTAACTGCATGTTTGACGTAATAAAAACAGTGGTTGCATTTGGATACTTTCTGTTTAACTTGTGTTTTCATGTCAAAACATTTACAGTCATTTGCATTTAATTGGGTCATCCCGCCGCTGTGAGGAGGGTGTGACTCAATGCCTTGTTCTTCCATGGAGGGATCGGAACCGGGCTGCACGTGCCAATGTCTGACTATCCGCATCCACGTGCTGTTTGTGCCATTCGAGGGATAATACCTGCCAATGTAACTCTGTGCTTGTCTTTCCCCTATTTTGGCTCCTCAGTATTCCTGTGCCCAGGGCTTCTGCGCAGGGTGTACCAGAGCGAGCACCTCTTTGAGTCGGACCACCAGTCTGGAGCGTGGTGCAAAGACCCGCTCCAAGCCTCCGATAAGATCTACTACATGCCCTGGACACCTTACCGCACCGACACCTTGACCGAATACTCCTCCAAGGAAGACTTTATCGCCGGAAGGCCGACCACCACTTACAAGCTGCCGCACCGCGTGGACGGCACCGGCTTCGTGGTCTACGACGGGGCGCTCTTCTTCAACAAGGAGCGCACGCGCAACATCGTCAAGTTCGACCTGCGCACCCGCATCAAGAGCGGCGAGGCCATCATCGCCAACGCCAACTACCACGACACCTCTCCGTACCGCTGGGGAGGGAAGTCGGACATTGACCTGGCCGTCGACGAAAACGGCCTCTGGGTGATCTATGCCACCGAGCAGAACAACGGGCGGATCGTCATCAGCCAGCTGAACCCTTACACGCTGCGCGTGGAGGGGACCTGGGACACCGCCTACGACAAGCGCTCGGCCTCCAACGCCTTCATGATCTGCGGGATCCTGTACGTGGTGAAGTCCGTGTACGAGGACGACGACAACGAGGCCACCGGCAACAAGATCGACTACGTCTACAACACGGAGCTGAGCAAAGATGGCTCCCTGGACATCCCCTTCCCCAACTCCTATCAGTACATTGCCGCAGTGGATTACAATCCCAGGGACAACCTGCTGTACGTTTGGAACAATTACCACGTGGTGAAGTATACTATGGACTTTGGGGCGCTGGACAACAGACTCGGTAAGGCCAACTTTCAACTTTTATTCTCCTAATATTCATACATGTTGGTTTGTTTTGTCTTTTTCTACCTTGGTGTTTCAGAGCAAACGCCGATGACAACACAGCGTCGAAATTTAAGGTGTAAGACGATGTGAACCACATTTGCTTTTTTACACATACATTATGAACGTTTTTTCCTTTGTTATAGTTATATTATAATTAAATTAAAATAAGTATCGTTAGATATATTTTTGTGATCCACTCATCTGCCCTCAATATCAACCATCTTTCCACATAGCCACATCACATGCTATTTAGGTGTAAGTTTCAAATTACTATGCAAATCCCTTTCCCAGGGGATGAACCTAGACGATCATCCACGAATCCAGCTGACATTCCCAACAGACTTGTAATTGTCTTGTATTGATCCAAAGCAGAGCTAAGCTAGATAACTACATACAGATGAACACGGAAGCAAAACAGGTCCGAACTCGGGTGAACGTGAAAGGTAATTGAGAGAAAATGAGGACGTTTTATAGATGAAACAATACGAATAAAGGATATAACAGGACATTAAAAGAAGGATTCCTAAAAATAATGAATACTATTTACTCGATTTATTTCCCTGATACAGTCTTGTTCCCAAATAATTGAATACCTTGTAATGACCCATTTGACTAACACGCCTGGAGATCTCTTTCCAACCGCCTCAAACCAACTACATGCTTCGCCTCGTTAATTGAACGGCTCTAAGAAAAGCAAAATTCTCAGCATGCTTTATGTCTTGCGCCACACGTTTGTGGGATGCAAAGAACAGCTTGGCATGGCAAGTTTGTGATAATTGGCTTTATGGAATGCTGCTTGATGTGTTACCGTGGTATTTTTACTTCATTATTGAAGGGTAATTGGAATAAAGTTAACTTGAAAACTTCTGTTGATACCTACGAGTGAGCAGTGTCAAAGCATAGTTAGGAGTCCCATGACGTGCTTCACCAATTGTCTTTTAACAACAGGAGGTCTTATGTGTCATTCAAATATGATAACTGGGAGTTTAACACTGTAAGTAGCAATAAAATGTCCTCACTCTCGCTGTTGCCTTTGGATATGAACCACTGCTCGCATTAGACTTCCAAAAACTCTTCTCAAAAGTCTGATTTCTCCGCTCCATTGTTCTTTTTATAAATTGGTGCTTGTTTTGAAGCATGAAATGAAAAAAAAAAAGTACCTGTTTTGACACACCATGGTAATTCTTTGCGCTATCTCATCAACAGCTCTAGTCAGAAATGTCACAAGTTATTTGAGTGTGAAGTCCCTACCTCTGCTTTCTCCTCTGGAGCTTTCTCTACCTGCCGCTTGCCAGTTTAATTTATTTCCCTTCGCCAACTCTTTTTTTCACGCACCGAGTCCTGCTTCAACACTCCCCGTAATGTATTCATTCATTCACTGACCATGCTTACAGCGCTTGGGTTTGATAATACACAGCTACTCGTAATATAATTTGTTATAGTTAAGGGGAGTGAAATGATGTTGTAATGTGCTTTCTGTATTAAATGATTATCCGTCACTTTTTAACACTGATACACAATGAGCACGCGCACACTTGCATGCGCGCGCGCACACACTTGCATGGACGCACAGAAACACACACACACACATACATACACAGCAATGCCAATTCAGATGCAAATGCGGGCCTCAGCATTACACTTTGCAGTGAGATGTTCACTTGTGTGTCTGGCCGCTGCTGTTGTGCAGAATAGGCTGCCAAGTGGAGAAGCTGCTGCATGAATATAGATAGTAAAATGTTGCATTAAGTGGATGGATGGAGTCAAAGAACATAATACAAATGTCAGATAAACAGGCTGATAAGAAATATCAGGGTGATTGAATGGACTGTAAACCATTTAATTTAGTGTACTCCCAGACCAAATACAAAAACTGGCCATGCACGCTTATTGTGGTACAATTAAGTAGTTTTTTTCAGCCCTGCTCATTTTGTTGTTGTCTGACTAATTCAACACACACAAACCGGTCCGTACATTAGTGCATTAAAATGTTGAAACCCAGGTATGTGTGCCTAGATCAAATAGCAAACTGTGTAAATAGTAGCCCCATAAACTCTCAGCAAAGATGGGTACTCTGAAACAAAAATGCACATAGTTTATGAAAACCCCCCAAATGTTTTAAGATTCAAAGTTATTTCGAGACACGCGTAAAAAGGTCGCGGGCCAGGTAGTGCTTTGTCACTTTGTGTCAGTAATCAGTGTGCCATTTGGCGGTGGCAGAAAGGTATCATTCGACTCGAGTTCATTTCCCCTCCACGAGCAAGCATGACCTGCCAGACAAGCGGAGCATGGCAAGTTGGCGGCAGAGGCGAGAGAGAAATGGCGAGGCCACAGCTTGAGCTACCGTATGCCCAACCACATGGGCCAGGGCACGGCACCTGCTACAGGGCAGCTGGCAGGGGCAGGGTGAGGATACCTGGAATAGCACAGAACCACTCCCTGCCGCCCGCAATCTTATGCTAGAAAAAGGTTAGTTTGTTTCTTAACCTCACCAAGAAATAAGTGAAAAAGATTCATGAATAGAAACACATTTAGCCCCTTTTAGTACGCTCCGAGAAATAATCATGTGCTGATCAGCGCAGTTGCTGAAGTCTATTCAGCAGGGAGGCTGTTTTCAAGGACGGATGATCTATGCCCAAGAGTGCTTCCATGACAACTCGATTGATAATTAAATTCACTGAATTGGGGATGAAAAAACGAGGCTGCACAGACTGTTATTACCAGGCAGATATAAAAGCTCTCCCACCATTAATCCACTTCACATGATCACATCCAATGCCGAGTATGAAAGGACAACCGAGTAATTGCTCTATGATCTTTTTAAAAAAACATTAAAGATATATACAACCAGTGACAAAAAAAAATGTATTTTTTGGTAAATGGAACTTTTTGCAAACTCATTTGCGACGACGCTAATGGCCTCACTAGAGGTTGCCGATCTTCTGAAAGTAATTGTCCCCCAACTAGCCATGACCCAGTTCTCCAAATCCACCATTTAGTGTTCCTCCTCTTTCATCAGTGCGCGATCCGCTCCATCACCCCCCTCCGCAGAGCAAAGCTAGGGTTGTTAGCTCGCCTGCTTGAAATCAGTGTCAAGTATTCTAATCAATACTAACCAGCCAGTCACCATTACATCATCTCAACACTCTGCTTTAGCCACTACAAGACTTCCTTCAGACTCAACCAAAGCCTCACAGAACGTCTGTAGAAATATACCATGCAAGTCTGTGTTCCATCAGATTCCGACTGCTTTATTTCTCAGTGCAGATCGCAGTTTTATTCCAAAACGATAGTTTTATGTATTAGATTTCAAAGCAAACGTGATTATTTTCCTTAAAAATAACACATTTCATTTGATTTCCACACGTGAAAACATCCCACCCACCCACACGGTCGTGCACAAACACGTGTCCAGATGTAACGGTCAAGAAGCCCGAGGCTGATGCCATTGACCTACCCTCAGCAGGAGGGGAAAGCTAACTAACAATAACAAAAGAAGCCTGAAGACGTTCCTTCTGAACCTGACCTCACCTTTTGAGACCCTGAGAAAGTTACCCCCAGTCTCACACACCTGCTGATGCACAATTCCTGCTGATAATTACGCTGCATCATACGCGTGTGTCGACTCGGACGCATTGCGTTAGCTTCACTCCCAGTGAAACACTGTTTGTGGAAATAGAGCAATTTGGCCTTTCGATGATTTCTTTCATTTCAATCGCAGCATTCAGATAACGGTGTGTAGGGGAGTGTCTGTTGGCTCCAGCTCGCATTCCAGAGAGACGGCGTGTGAGTGATACTGCGGTTGGTGTCATAGATACAGCCATCGTCTGGCGTTCCTGTCATTTCGCCGCATGTTGCCATCTGGCCGAGGCGCGGTGCCAGCGCCGCTGGCCTGGAGGGAGCCCGCGGAATGGGGTGCCTTGACCTTCATGCCCGAAGCAGCTGATGTTTAGGAAGCTCAGGCCGGTCTTGGCTTTAGATGGAAGTGCCTGACATGCTAAGTTGATTAAGAGCGTCGCAGCAGTGAACGCTGGCTGGCAGAGTCTGATGGAGATAATCCTCAGTGTGACTCAGTGTGTTCTTAAAGGCAAAAAAAAAAACCTGCAGTGCCATCGGCCTCCGTTGCTCATGCACTGGCATCCCAGACCTGTCATGCTGCTTTTCGATTCATACATTTTGACGCTTTCCTGCATGGATCCAAGTGAAACCCTGCAGTTGTTTATTGTCATCACAGAAGGTTTTTTTCTTTCTTGGTAACACAGCTTTAAGAAAAAATTTGCGTCGTAAACGGCCTTTTGCATGCTGCATGAATCCCCTTTTTGATGTCGAGGCTTAGAAATGTAGGCTACATGCTTATTTGCAGGCTACGCACCTAACACGTGCCCGGTGCACCTCATGCACAGGGCATCTCTTTGAGGGAAAGTGCAAGGTTTGGGATTATAGTTTCGAAGGATTTCCGTCCAACACACAAACACATGCACAAATGCACGATCGTCTTGCAAAGCCTTTAATGCTGCAGCACAATGGGGCTCTGTTAGTAATGCAGCTTTAGATTTTTTTTTTTTCTTTGCATGGAAACAGGGACAACTTCATTGGTGTTTAAAAGCCTCTCAATGTGAATACTATTTACTCAATACATTCTACTATAAAACCATTGTCGCCACATTAACGCTATCGTCTTCTGCTCATGTTTGTTTTCTTCTGATTTGGATTTTGAATGGATCCTTTGAGCTGTGCGAGCTCATGTTACAAGTGGATTCAGCATGTCCGTTCACTTGGTCCGTGTGAAGCGGCATTGTCAGTCGCGTGATATCTCCTGGTGTCCCTCCTCCTGGCTGGCCATCCGTCATGGGCCTTGGCAGCTCTGCCTTCATCCGGAAATCATGCACAGATCACCTGTGTGGCCAGAGAGGTGGCAGGCAATCCCTCAATTAAGGCCCATAAACCAATCCATCTGTCGTGACATGGACACCATGGACATGGACAAAAAACACTTAAAAAGGACGAATGGGGATCATAAGCAACAGGTGCCATTGTTCCCGACCTGTTTACAAAAGCAAAATATACTTTATTGGCCCCTTTTTAGTTTGAGAAGAGTGAACAAAATGATACCCCGTGTCCTCTCAGTTTGTCTTTCATTTGTTTGGCTAAAACGCACACGTTTCACCCGAGCTTCCCCCACACAGCCAATCAGCCGTGCACTGAGTGAACCAAGCAGGTAGTTGGCAGGGATTTCACCCAATGAATATCAAACAGGAGGAAAGCAATGTCTAACAAGAGTAGTGTCGCCCCCTCTCCTCCTCCTCAGTCTACACATGGGTTTATGTGTGTGTGTGTGTGTGTGTGCGCGCATGGGTTTGGGAAACCATGACTCTAGAGTTTTAGCATATTACATTACAGCTTTTTGATTTACTCAAAGGAAAAAAAATCAAAAGGGATTTTAGTTTGGTTAATCAGCCAAGAACAAGCTGAGCGGAGGCCTCAGGAGTATCTAAAATTGTCTTCGTAACCAGGGTCAGAGTTCTTTGACTCGGCTTGGCTCTTTCCATTTGGACAGTACTACTGTTGGCCGAGAGTCTTTTGAAAAGCTTCGCTGAACTTTTTGGCAGAGGGAAGAGACCTTGAAGGAGTGCTCCTTTCCTCCTAGTGACTCTGAAATCCCCTCTGATGATATGCTTTCTCTTTTCTCCTCATCCTCCTGCGTCCCCCCCTAGCCTGTGAGACTTCAACATTACTCCATTTGGCTTCATAAAGGATTTTGGCTGAATATAGACTGTTTTATGATAAAAACAACCAGTGCAGTGTTATAGGATATATATTATTGCTACATATGTACTGTAGATGTGTAACGTATTTCCATAATGTATTTCTTTAGGTTTTTTCGACAGTTTTACAATATATCCAATTAATAAAAGAAACTTGGGGATGGTGTTCTTATGCCTTTGCATGTAATTACAGTAGATCTAGTAGTTCTGTGAATTCACCCTATTGCACATTACATAAGCAAGCATGCTTTGCTCTCTTCTCTTCTCGCTAACTCAAACCCTGTGAGTGTCCCTGCAGGCCTGCGTCTATGCGTGCATATATATCAGCCCGGAGCATACCCTTATCCAAGGGCTGTGTGACCTCCATAGATGCCCTCTTCAAGTCCCGGGAAGAGAGCTTCGGGATGCGAAATTAATTGGCAAACAATGCATAGTTCCTATCCATTATGGTTCTCATCATGTCGGATGATATCGGAGCATTACCGGACGTCTGGCTGCATTATTTACCTCCCACTCCCACCTCCACCATCTTTGCACCCCCCCCCCCCCCCACCCCACCCCCCTCCCCCACACACATTCCATTTACACTCTATGATGGATTTGTGGTCCTGCCACAAAAGACTCCATTAAATGACTGGACCTCTTCGGCGTTGCCAACCATTCAGCACAAGAGGTCACGTGTTGTCACGCGTAGCATTTTTGCTGGAATCATGCAACATACACATTAGGGAATTGATATGCTTGTGAGTGTAGAGAATTATTTATTTAATTATCATTAAGTGCCTACTGCTATTATTTTGCAAGATTGCTTAAAACAAGACCATGTTTTATTATGTTTTTCATCCATAAGATAAAACGTTGTTCTAATGAATGATCTGATTGGCTGAGAATTGACAAACCCTGTTTCAGATATGTTTTTTATTTAAATTCTTCCTATATATACAATTTGATATAAGAAAACACCTTCTTAACATTCATTTCAAATGGTAAATTGACTTGTACAGTGCTTTTCTAGTCTTCTGACCACTCAAAGCGGTTTAACACTACATGACATGACATCATTCACCCATTCATACACTAATGACAGGAACTACCACACACAGTGGCACCAGCCAATCAACATTCACACACTGTACTCGCAGCCACAGGAGCAATGCTGGGGTCAAGTGTCTTGCCCAAGGACACCTCAACATGCAGGTTAGGGCCTGGGATCGAACCACCGACCCTCTTACCGGAGGATGACCGCGCTCCCCAATCACCCACAGTCGCAAATATGTTATATGTATATGTATTGGTCAACTAAAAGCTAAAATTAGAGGATAACCCGTTTTTTATTGGTACCTAGCTAATAAGAGTTTCTGACATCAGAACTAATGAATATAGAAGCAGCACTTTCCGATCAAATAAATGACACAAGTATATGGTCAAATGTATTTCTGATAGCTCCACCAATAGCCACACTACTACGCGTCACTCTAAAAATACATGTCCCAGCACCCAGAAATCCCATTTAGAAGACTTGAAACAGGCCAGTAGAAAGCTAATGGAGGACATCACACTACTTTCTAATATTTGACTCTATTTTCAGATGTTATAACCATGCATAAAGGTTCAAATATCAAAATTAAGAGGTAATTGGGCTCAGCACAAAGAGGAGTCACTTCACTGTCTGATGCCAGTTTCATTTTCCTCCCCGAAAGTCCATTGCACCTCTTTTGATCTCGAGTGTGCAGAAGTTTCCCAGAGCCCACGAGCGCGCTCTCTTAGCGGAAACGGCAAGTCGTATAGACCGGATTCATTTCATAGCAGCATAGCAGTTTCTTCTCCAGGAGCAACGTAGAGCGCGCTTATCTAATTGTGAAAGCCACGAGCCCTGGGATACAGAGAGAGAGCCTAATTAGTTAGAAATGAATGCTTTGAAATGGAGCACAAAGCTCGGTGTGTGGTGGAAACAGACTTGATGCGTTTAGTGAGGGGGATTTTGTGCATTAGAAGAGGTGTGGAATGATGAGTGGAGTGAGAGGAAGCTGGAGCGCACACAGCAGCTTGCTCCTGTCTAGTATGAATGAAAAGGTCACCTGATCAGGTGTACGAACAGCCGTAAGCCCCCTAAGCTTAAGAATCATGAATATCTGATAGGTGGATTTTGGTACTTTTCATTTTTAATCAGGTCTGTAATGCCTTGGAGAATTCGTTGAATGCAGATTTATATTCTAAAACCTCATTGCGAAATACCTGATCACATCAAAGAACCCAGTTAATTGTTAAAGATACTGCTGAGAGGTAGTCGAGGTTCTAACTTGGAATTCAGTTATTCAAAAGCATGAGAAGAATCCACCAGACTATTTTCACTATGAATGTGGTCGGCAGCTTTGTTGACTCGTGAATCCCCCTGAGAATACCAAAAAATGTTTAACCTTGTTGGGGCTCCTGAGCATTTCCCCCCCCCCCCCCCTTCATCCCCTTGGAGAGAATGGGTTAGCTGGCAAAACAAAATGTCCTTGTGATGTCTCCAAGGCGATAGGGCTCTCAGACCGTGGCTGCTGTGGCTTTCCTTTTTTTCTGCTGCTCATCCCATGGAAAAGATACGCAAGTTTGCTCAAGGACGCCTTCTTCTTTCCCACTCCCGCTCTCTGCCTCTTGTGTACGTCTCGTGTAGGGCCTATTTAACATGCCGCGCGTTGAAAGATAATATTAACAGCCGGCTCAACGGGATTATGTGGCAGTATGGAATTACATTCTAGACATGGTTCTTCGCGACTTTGAATCAACCTCATGCCGTGCGGGCAATTTCCTCGGGACATATTTGTTCGTACCGTCATGTTACCCAGCATTGATAAAAGCGATGGAACTTTTTGATTATTCAAGGAAGGATAGGTTTACTGAGTTCATTTCTTTGAAATTGATGGACAATGATATATGAATGTTGCTCTGGGTGTTTTGAGGAACTGCAGAGCCAGAGCGTTGAACATTTAAAAGGAGAGTGAATAGTTTGTCTTAAGTCATGCAACACACTGCTGCTAATGTTAGCAAAATGGCAAACTGCTGCCTTTCTAAAATTGATGAGACGAGACATGTATGATGACATGCTTTTAGCACGTCCCAGATAATCACAAAATGTTTAAAGAGGAGGTGAACGCATCATTCTTTGCTGCGTTCACCTCCTCTAATGATGACACTGATTTTTAAATCAATGATACAAGGTCTAATATATTGTGCGGTGTAATTATTACACTGTTTTTAACCCCATAGGAAAGTGTATTTCATACGGAGTATTTCTATGATTGAGTGATTGCCTCCACATGGCTCTCATCATGGTGGCGTCATAACAACCCGCCGTGTGCAGGGCGACGGCGGGCTAAACTGACTGGGGCGTCACATGCACTAAAAAGGCCTTTGCATTTTGCATTCAGCGCATGAAATAAGCCCCGCGTTCCTGCACAGGGCGCTTACCTGCATCAGGCTGCAAACTCCCATCAGCAAGAAATCTGTGACATTCCAAATCGTTCCCGCATCAGCCGTCCTCCACCAGTACAATAGTCCCCTTATGTTCAGAGGCCCGTCGCCGCAGATTTCAAGCCACTGGCTTATCTGAGTGTGTGCAGGGTGACCTTTGCTGACCCCGATATGAGCGGTGAATTTCCATGATCAGGATTCCATGAGGTAATCTTGTGGGCATTCCTACCATACGCACCTTGAGCACCACCGCACTGATTTCAATAAACTCAAATGAATGCCATTGCCTTTACCAGGAGTCGGTGTAACGCATTTTAAGGGGTTATCATCACTTCTCAAGTACAAATGCAAAGATGAATTCCCTCACTCATAAATAAGCCAATGAATAGAGTGCCGTGCGCGGAGATATATCACCCTCCCGCTTTCATGACCATTGGGCTGCCGTGGCGCAGATTGATGATGATGTCTAACGGTGGTTAGAGAATGTAAATTCTGACGTCTCTGTGGCTGATCGGAATGTTAAATGCCTTTTTGAGTATTCATGGGACTTCTATATTTATTTTTAAAGCCCCGTTGATGGTTGGTCGCGTCAAATTAACTTGGTGATGTGCGCGGCGGCCGGTGATCGTGCACGTGGCTGCTTTTCTACCAGCGTATTCAAGAACATCTTCATCCAAGTTTTGTTCATTCCACTTAACATGTTGTCTGTATAATAAGCATATATATATTTTTTAATCCTGGTGATGGATATGTTGAAGTTGTATAATGGCGCACTATCATTTAATGCTCCGCATGCCTTAAGTTCACGTTGCAATTGAATGAGATTCTTGTTGTAGTCCCACTTCACTGATGGAGTGTCTCCACGGGGGCGCCCAAGATACCTGCGGATCTTTACAAACACAGCAAATTATTTAGTTAGTGAGAGAGAAAACAAATACTCAATCAGCCCGGGACTTTAGGTGTGGTGGCAACCTATTCAATCAACCTTGGCTATTGGTGAATTCTGTTAAACGCCGACGGAATTGACTGCTGCAAGTTGTTTTTTTTGTGTCATTACAGCCTACAGGCATCTCTGCAATTCACAAACAGTGGCATTAATTTAGTCTTATTTTAATGCTTTCCAACTCACCATACAGGGGAATCGTCCAGGTGCAAATTGAATCTGGGAAAACTGGAATTCAGAAGTGATGTCCGTTATTTAAGCTCTGTGGTTGTGTGCTGTACCCTAAAATCCACCCTCATTGAATTTAGTTTTGCGCCCCTATCTTGCAAAGATTGGGACATTTGTCCCTTCTGTCATTTTGATTGTATTGCTGCATTGAGGGGGGGGAAGACGACTATCCTAAATTGCATTTTTTGCAAAGGCCCGATTGTGTGTGTGTGTGTGTGTGTGTGTGTGTGGGGTGTATTGCTCTTTCATAGGAACTTATTCAAAAATTATTCAAAGGCCTTACTCCAGACTACACCCAGCAGTAATATCATGACTAGAGAAAATGCAAGTAGTTCATATTGAACAATCTCCATTCCACAATAATGCAGAAGTATTGTGAGTACCGCAGAGCAATCCTGTTGCTGATATTCCACAGGAAACAGTGTCATTGGAACAGCGGCTACTTCCCCATTAAAGCATGACCTCGTAGTGTTGTCTTTGACACTTTGAAGCATAACAAGGTGAACACATTCATCAAAAAAAAGTCCGAAAGTTAAATATATTTGTGGGCTGTATTTTCCAATCAGTAACACAGGGGAAGGAATAAAAAAAAAAAAGGGGACATAATGGCTCAGTAGACGGGATGATTGATGACGGCGGGTCGAGGAGGTGTAAATACATTTGAGTAGGAAGAGAAGGATTACCGAGTCACCACATATTGGTGTGCGTTTGTTTGCGTGTGCTGCTGTACTGTAAACAAAACTCGTGAAAAACAAGCAAACCCAGGACCCTAATCAAACCAATGCCGGTTTAATGTGTTTGTGTGTGTGTGTGTGTGTGTATTCTGGTGTTATGACGGCCCTCGTCCCCAACTGCTCAGGTAAACAATGTCATGAGCTAGCACCTCCTGGAGTGTAACCACAGGGAGGACTCGCATCCTGGAAATAGGCCACTCAGTTTGTCCCGGGCCGACCCAGGAATAGCATGTAGCTACAACACCCGGCTACTGACCCGCAGAGATGTGCCCTCGTCAACATCCACCCTTATACTGCACAGCTGTGTACGTCTGTTAGCTTAACCAGCGGGGGGGGTCCAAAACTAAACGCCACGCGTGCCCGCGCAAGTCACACCTGCCACTTCCAATTGATCTCCGCCTAACTATCTCCTCTTAAACTGACATGTGGAAAAGTAGGGAAGAACAGAAGCCCCGCTGCGTGCACACTTCCTGCCCCCCCCCCCTCCCCCACCTCATGCATAAATAAGTCGTGCCTAAAAAGAGAGACATTTACTCTTAGTCTTCTTATTCCAACTGCATTTTTCCTAACATCTGTGGATTCTCCTTGTTGCTTCTTTCTGCTTTACCAGAAACGTCCTCCTCTGTCATGGTGTACATGGACACAACCACCATGACAACGAGGACCACCACTCGACCGACCACCGGTACCATGACATCCACACCGGCTAGGACCACCACCACCAAGACGCCCGCCACAACAAACGCGATGGCCCCGTGGCCCCGGACCACATCCACGGTGGTGGCCCCCGTGCAGACGTCTCTGGAGGGTTTTGTCCCTGAGGACGAGAACGGGGCGCCGCCTTCCTCGCAGTTTCCCAAAATCCGGGTAGAGAACTGCAATCCCCTGGTGATGATGGACATCTCCTGGCCCAAGACCAAGCAGGGCCTGGTGGCCACGATGCCCTGTCCACCAGGAACCACAGGTACCGGGGATTCGATTTTTTTTCATTTTTAATCAGTCCAATTTTTGTAGTTTGGCCCTTGGTTCTCTTGGAAGATAAAATGAGGGTATTCCATTCAACCTCCACTGTGGATCCAAATTGTGACAATAGCAAGGTAAAAAAACGTTGCCCTGAAAGTCTTCTCCCAAACACACACCTTCAAAAAAATTACAATATCGTTGATTTATTTCAGTAATTCAACTTAACCATCTACCAGGACATTTTAGAGCACTTCATGCTTCCTTCAGCAAACAAGCTTTATGGAGATGCTGACTTCATTTTCCAGCAGGACTTGGAACCTGCCCAAACTGCCAAAAAATTTAGGAGATTTTGAAATTGGGGTTTTCTTTAGATGCCGTAAACATCGAAAATTATATCAAATAAAGGCTTGAAATATCTTACTTTGCTTGTAATGAGTCTATATAATATATTAGTTTCACCTTTTAAGTTGAATTACTGAAATAAATGAACTTTTGCACGACATTCTATTTTTTCAAGTTTCACCTGTACTGTATCAGGGCGAGTCATGATCGAGTATAGGGTGAGGGCGCCTCACTTTAGCCACTTAAATCGAAAAATCAGTTTTGATAACGCAAATATTTCTTGGGAGTGGACTTTTCACAGCATGGTTTTCATCGTTTGCACCAACAAAGCGCGTCGGGAGATTAGACCATATTCCAAAGTCCCATTAAGTTAACCTGATTGATCTTCCAAATAGACGTGTTTAGTTGCTCTCATTTAGAGACGCTGCCATCGGGCTCTTCTCCTTAATGTTGGTTGCTGGACTGTGTTTTGTTTATGTTTACACTTCCCCTCCTGCTCTCATCGTCTGGCTTCCTGTCCTCTCGTCTCACCCTTTATTCGTGACTCACTGACGCAGGGCTGAAGATAGTTTAGCCCTGCATCCATATGGAAACTAGTAAACTACTGCCCCTAACAACCATATGTATTTGCTGCCTCTCAGGATGCAATGGGAGTAATTTATTAATTGTTGAAAGGACTGTTTTGTTTAACAGGCATCGGACCATTTGTCTTCCTACGTTGTTTCAGCTCAGTCTTTGTAACCAAGATATAAATCTGCTTTACATTTACAGCTTTTTAAATGTATTTTAATGGCCCTGGGAACGTATTGCAAAGAAGCTTTGATTTTATATTGATGAAGATCTTGCTGCAATCGAATCGCGTGGGAAGAATTAAAGTTTAACTCTAATGTAACCTAGAAACCATGAAAATGTACGTTTCTGCTGTCAGTTCCAATAATCGAGCAACTCGGTAGTGGATCAACTTTAACACGTTGTGTATCGCTTACAATTCAAGGAAGCGTAAAGTCAAGTGCGAGGTCTTGAGAGGAACACATGTATTGGAAAGTGCTCCATAGACGTACTGTGCAGGGGTACAGCAGGGCACCGCTACACGTCTGTTGGAATCACATCGCAGAGAAGGTGCAACTGTGTCATCGTAGGTCTATAGTTCAGTATTCAGGAAACAAAGACAGAAACTCCAACAGGAAGTAATGCAAATGAGACGTTGAAATGTAAAACATGCCTTTGTCAGGTAATCTAAAACCTCTCTTTCATTATGATTTTATAGTGCCTGTTCATTTAATCAGTCAACACACACACACACACACACAGATACAGGCTTCATTAATGGGCCGCACCAGCACTCGCCGAGAGACCTCACTAACAGCCGTCATATGGCAAGATAAGAGGAACGCATACGCCACCTCCTCTCGGCACATTCTTCAAAGCCATTGCTCTTCAGACGACGCCGCCAATGCAGAGCGCGACTCTGCCGGTCTTTGAAAGTTCCTCGAGCTCCCCTTCCATCCACCTCACTTCGCTCACTGCCACTCTGTTTACCCCCTGCACCCGTCTGACTCCCTCTCTTTCTCCCTCCCTCTTTCACGCTCCTTCTCCCGCCTCTCAATATAGGAGGAAATACACAGTTCCCTTATCTGATAAAACCATCAAACACGAGGCTGTCCAAGGTGGACTGGTGGAGGAAATTGTATGTCAATCAAAATTTATATCCGCTAATGCCGGCCGTGTCACCCGCCAACACACCCTCTCCCTCTAAGCACAAGCAAGGGCAATTAAATGTCAGTGTGTTACTTGGAATGCTTGGTAGAGCAAGTCAAAGACAGAATTTATTTTTTAAACATTGGATTAACAATTCTATTTTTTTTTATTATTTATAATGAGGTTGAAGGTAGAAATAGAGATAGCCTTTAATAGATGATGGTCCCACTGTTTAGTTTGAATCGGAGCTGGTGTTGTTCTTAAGTGAAACTAGAACCATGAATGTGTCTGCAGAGACAGTTTTCTTAATTGACCTTTGGTGATGAATTCTGCTATGGCAGACTTAATTGGCACCTCATTTTTCTCATGCAGGAGTTGAACTGCAACATGCAGACACTGTCTGACTTTCAATGATTAAAACGCATACGCGCTCCGGGTGAACCTTGTTGGCCTCAAGTAAAGCAACTTAATTTTAATCCCAATAAGATAAAAACCATCCAATTACATTTCGCTACACCCATTAATTTACTCACTTAAGAATTGTGCTTCTGCAAAATGGCAGTTTTGTTTCAACAAGTTATGCAAATAAGAAAAGTGCTCAACACAGAAATTGGCCATTAGATGACAAGACCTAATGCAATGGCTAGTGTGTAAGCAGCAGGACACATGAGAAAATGTGTGTAATTTTCATCGTCTCTCAAGACATTTCATAGAATAACAAAGGCGTCGGCCGTGTCACTTGAGCTGTCATTGCTCTCTCTAAGCCGCTGTCTCTTTTCTCTCTCTAGGCGTGGCCTCATACGTGTGTGTCAGTCCAGAGGGGTACTGGGACCCCCAGGGACCGAATTTCAGCAACTGCACCTCCCCTTGGGTCCAACTCATCAGCCAGAAGGTACCAAACTGATCCAATAAGCAGAGCATGTGCTACTTGGGGTGATTTTACGGAATTTGGAAGGTGCATTTTTGTGCTCTGCTTTGGAATGAATACAGGGTGGTTTTTATACACATTTGTGCTCTTTCGCCAGGTTCCACTTCCACACAAACATGTAAACCAAGGGTGTACCTTGCTTTAACACAAACATGCGTTTTCTCTTTTGTTCTCTTCTCCTCCGAACTACTCAATTATTGTTAGGGATTAGACAGCGGGCTCAGTTAACAGTAGGGCGAATGTTTGTGTTTGGCTACGGTGGTTGGAAGGGGGCGGAGGGTAAATCTGCACCACAGCCCTCTAGTCTAGTGGACCGCGTTGGGCCACAGCTGATGCAGACCACTTTCCGTCTTTCAGTAATTTGCATGGGCTATTTCTCAAGCATAAACCGTTTGTATCTTGTCCTCTCCGGACAAGTTATTATTCAACGCCTCACATGAAGCGTTGCTACGTTCAAATCTGCAATGGAATAAAATGAAATTGTGAGGATCCAGGGTTCCAGGTTGTGAATTGCAGGCGATGTTCTCCCTTAAACTCACAGGGCCCTGAGGCGTGCATGTTATAACACTTAGGATGTACTCAACAGCACAAAGCTCGGCCCATTAAACAAACAGCAGTTTTGCAGATTTGGATGGAGGATTGCTGCTGGGGAACAAAATAGAAGGAAGAGAAATTTAAGGTGCATTTCTGTTCATTTGAAGGCCGCAATAAAGCTCCACTCTAGGCTGCGGTTAGCGGAAATGAACTCGAGCGATGGCTTCCCGCTTTAAGGGCTCTTTCTATGCCGTTGCATGGATGGAACAGTAACCGTGTGATTGTTTCATTGAATATTTAATGTTTTAAAAGCGAGTCACACTACTACACTGTGAAGACAGGACGTCCTTTAATGAATGATCAGTATTTCATAGATCTGGAATGCCCATCTGGCACTTCGTTATTTCATATCTGTAGCCATTGTCTTGAATGTGGCTGTGCTCATTACCAGATGGTTCAGTAGACAAAATGGGGAAGGGATCTGTAGAGAAAAAAAAAGGGAATGAAATGACACCAGATAAACTGAAAGAGAGGGAGAGACACAAAACTCTTGCTTTCTACTGTGCCTCCCCAGCTCCTCTCATTAAGAGAGCGGAGCAGAGAGGGAAATGAGGAAAACATCTTCCAAAGACGAGATCCCCTGCTTTCACCTCTCTGCGAAGACCAATTTAAGCAGCATAATTGGCTCGACTAATAAACTCACAGGCGGTGACAGCAGGTGACGCCAGAGTAAATCCGTATCGGGCCGCATCGGTGGCGTAACAGCAGTTTTTAGGCTCCATCTTACCACACCCAGTCTTTTAGTAGAACGCTGAAGGGGCCGGACCTTTTTAAAAGACGACACCGCTCATTCATGTCGACTGCGCTAATGAATTTAGTGTTCCGACTTGAGATCAACTATTACCTACTGTTTGTGTTATTATTTCAGACGTGTAAAAAATGTATTTGTTGACTTCAGTCTTTTTATTTCCCATTATGCATTTAATACTAATTGAAAAAGAGACATGGCAATGCACCGAAAATAATTGCTTGTTATTTTTTTGTTAAAGTTGTTAAGACCCATTTATTTACTGTCTGGCAAGCAGAGACACATAAATTAAAAAGTGGGAAATGGTAGACATCAAGGGGCACCGCTGCACATTAATAGGTACAGAGAGCTGGGTTGATACGGTATGTACAAACTCATTTGAAAGCCTAAATAACTGGGAAAAGTCCAAAGTTTGGAAGCAAACCTTTCAGGGTTTGTGGTGAGCCTCATTAGTCAATAAGCAGATGCCTCCATAGCTCACACGTTAGATACTGGTAAGTTTCTCCCTTAAACAAAAAACAAAAACAAATCCATGGTGCACAGTCCCTTCTTCTTTATAGAAAAACACCATAGACAGATGCGACTAATGGATGCGTACGTCAAGCAAAAAGGTCCAAAAAGCTTCTTTTTAAAAAAAAAAATACTACACAGAACAAATTTTGACATGAGGGAGAAGGCCTACTGCACTCCTTAAACAATTTCTTACACTTGTAATTGTGTGTTTTCAGTTTAAACTTCACATTAAAGCACTGCCCGTCTTGGCATGCCACAGCTATTGTAAGCTGTATTAGCAATGATTGAATAATGGCTGTTGGGTGGAGAGTGTGGTTTAGAGGAATGTCCTTGTATAAGCGAGGCCAATTGTTTCGGGGGAGTCTGCGAAGCAGCAATGCAACAGAAAAGAGTCACCTTGGTAACCTTGGTGGAGTCAGTGGGAAACCAAAAGAGGTGTCAAAAACGTCATGAGGCAAACCTCATTTTTAAGTCTCACGACAACAAAAGGGCCCACGCTCGCGTATCATAATGGATGTGGTGCTTTCAGGAAGAAAAAAGAAAGGTTAATTCCCGGGAAGGATCTGGGGAAATCGCCCCAATAGCCAATTTCCAAATTGCTTCTGGATACAATATGAGCCCCAGTTTGTACATTCAGCTGACGACCGTCTTAACTCATTAATTGTGTGCATTATACAAGCCGTCGGGGGGAAAATGTACAGGCTAAACGGTATTCATTTTAAGGGGTCACATACTTCTGTAGAGCAATTTGTCATGTTTTTCATTGTAACAATGATACAGTAAAAAAAAAAAAAACTAAAAACTAAAAGGTTATGAGGCTTGTTTGTTCAGGAAATAAATATTATCCAGTTCAGATGTATCAAATGGTTCCTTTTTCGCAGCTGAGAGCCGGAGAGACAGCCGCGGTCGTTGCCAGGGAGTTGGCGGAACAGACCAAGCGCAATCTTCAGGCGGGAGACATCACCTTCACGGTGAAGGCCATGGTCCAGCTGGTGGATCTCCTGGACGTGCAGCTGAGGAACCTGACGCCGGGAGGCAAAGACAGCGCAGCGCGAAGCCTCAACAAGGTAACGTAAACCTTTTTTTTTTTTTAAACTAAAACGTCAACCCCCCCCGTTAACCCGAGCACTGAGGTTTTCTTTTAATGATGTGCCGCCTGGCGTATCGCTGTCAGATAAAATCATCTCACCTTTCCGACGAGGGCCTTAAATTTCAGCAGAACAGCTCCGACGCATCACTTACACGAGGAATCGTGTGTCCCGCCATCGATCCAACTTTTTGATCTGCTCTTAAAAGGATCGGCAGTGCGTCGGACGACGTCGCGCTCGTCAAACGCCCTGCGCTCGCAGCACTTTGTTTTTAATCATGAGACGGGCTACGTTTTCACCGGGCTGTACCTAAACTGTGCGAGATAATATTAATTTTTTTCTGGTTTTGCTGAAGCTGAATCTAATGCGCTCACTCCCCAATTTGAGTCGAGCAGAGTGTGGGGCACTCAGGCAAAGCGATCTAAAATAAGGCTCCCTGTCTGCCGAGCAGCCGACAGGCCGAGCAAACATTAGTGAATTTCCAAATGTCAGCCGTTAATTTAAAAGCGGCTTCACTTGTAGAGAAACACCAACACCTGTTCGCGGATAGTCTTTTTTTTATTTTTATTTTTTTATTTCATTGCCAGGGCAGGCGCAGATGTCCCCATTGAGATTTTAGTGCCATTTTTCTCCAATGGAGGAGAGGGGAGGTTGTAAAGACGGCCAAAAGTCCCCATAAGGGATTGTGATGAGCAAATCCACGTAGAGGGGCAACTAGAGTTTATAATACCGCTTGAAACGCAACAAGTTGGAGGCAGCGGCTGTGGTTGTGACTGCTTCTGGAGTGTTTAACTTCTTCTTTTAAAGCAGGGTGAAGGGCAAAAAGAAAGGGATGTGAAAAAAAAGAAACATTTCTTTGAAATCCATGATAATCTAGAAGGCCGTGGGATTACACATTTATTATGTAATGCGTAATTCTCTGTCCTCGGTCTAACGTTGCTTTTCGCTCTCCTTGTAGACAAATGGTCGGATATCTTTCCCTCGTGTTTGACCCCCTTTGCTTGTGAGAGCTCACAGAACTCTTCTCCGCCAGTGGCTGATGTTTAACCTCAACCAGCTCGATCATTTTGACACAATCTGCAAAGAGCTAAGCGAATGAAAGAATTTTTTTTTTTTTTTCGATAGCGAAGCACAATGCGTCCTGCCAGCAGACAATGAAAGGATTGAGTTGGCTAACGGGGAGATTGGTTTAGTTTTTGGTGATCAAAGAGCTGCCGGCTAGCGGTACGGACGGCAGCGCTTTCAGAAGAGTGGGCGGTGATGTAGAGGAAGAGGCCCCCCTTCTTTTTTTCCCCCCCCCCCACTCTTTGGAGCCTACCTGCATGGGATTTTAGCGTCGGTGAACCACACAGCAGCACCGCGTAGCCGCCGCGCTTTGTATCGGAACTCAATTAAAATCATCCGCTCTCCACCGAGTGCCGGCGGCGTTTCTTTGAGCCCGAGCACACCTGAGCGTTTCTCAGGTGTGCTAAATTGTTGTCAGCACTAACTCTCCTTCAACTGTGGCAGAGGTTCAGATGATAAACAGCTCTCCTGAGTTTGCATAGAAATTCTCAAGTGAAAAATATAAATGATAAAAGAAGGCTTTGAATCAGATTTAAGAGTGTCAGAGGCGTACTCCCGAACGTCTAGTACGTCTCATTCCAGTGCTAATTAACACACAAGTGTTTTTCTTTGGTAGCACATCATTTGTGTACTTCATATGCTACTTTGCACACAAAGATTTTCTTTTTTCTCACTACTTTCAAGTCTGTATTTCAAACAGATGGGATGCATTCAAGGGGGTTGTTTGAATTTATGACCTTTTGCTAACTATGCATTTCCTTTTGGTTGCAGCTGCAGAAAAGAGAGCGTTCTTGCCGATTTTATGTTCAGGTATTTGCTCCAAACTTTACCACGTACCCACTTTCCATTCCTTCATATTGTTACCATATCATTAGAGTTTGACCTTTTTAAGTGGACAGCTCTCTCTCTCTCTTTCTCTTTCTATACCAACAAGTGAACATCAGTTTTTCATACCCACATTTAAGAGTCATGTAATATGTCCTTATTTGACCTTGCATGCATATGGTTTGTCGTGATATTGTCCCTCAAACAAGCTGTGCCTGAGCATGAGACTTGCCATATGAAATGCCTTATATCCACTCTGTGTTTCTCAGTCATTTATAAAGAAAGACCCTGAAACCATAACAGCTGCTTTCTAGTGAAATAAACCATATGAGAGGTTAGCATCAGTCGAATATTGGAGCCAAAAGAAGTGGCCTCATTATAGCATCAACTCAACTTATAACTACTAAGTCAGCCAAAGTCATGACGTGTTATGATTCCCCCTGATGCATAATACATGTGTGTCCTAATTTAGGAAGGTGTCTATTGCTTCCCTCAGCTAATTCTCAGGCTTCTGGGTTATCTTGTCATCCCTGGGGTGACATACTAGCTGCCATCGGTATCATTCCTACCGTGACAAGAGAACTATGGAATACGTTGGCATCCGAGTGTGCCATGCATACAGCCCCAATAAACCTGCACATTAGAGGCAGGTGTTGTTTTCGTATTCATAGTGCGCAGCGCTCATGTAAAGCAACGTGTATCTGCCTCCATTCCTCTGAGGCGTATCAGAAGGCCGTTTGCTATGTATAGCCAACCGATTGAGCAAATGACATCCAACTGGAATGCTTTCATATGGCTGAGCGTGCGCCCATGTGCAGATGGGTTTGTGAGTGTGAGATGCTCGTACGATAAGGCCGGTGGTGTCCTATTTCTGTACACATTTGTTTTGCCAACAAATGCCAATTGTCTTGTGTAGTCAAATTAGAAAATTGGCTGTGTTATAGTAATACAGCAATTCTCGTTGCTTGGTGCTAAATCTTTAAATCTCCATTTAAAAAAAAAACAATGTTAAAATGCTGATGTTTAACAGGTGTAGTTACTAGGTTACATGATAATATCTTTTTCTTCAATTGAAATTGAAATATACTCTTGAGGACAAATTTAAGGACAAATGAGCATTGGCGCTAGATGTTATTACCAATCATCTAGATGTCAGCTTAATAGTTATTAGCCATGAATATCTGCTCACAGTTTCAGCCCGTTGTAAAGTGATCTGCCAGTGCAATGTTGCCCTCAATGCAGCCATGCAACAAAAAATGGTGCACGCTTCTACGCCAGCATCCGGGCTCATGTTCCAATGGTGCAGTATCTGTTGCGGATGGGTCGCACGTCGCCGCGCACAACTGTACGCACGCTGCTCAGCTGTGGACCTCCTCCCCCCCTCCTCCGTTCCCTTCGCCGGGTTGACAAACAGCGTGGAGCTTTCACCTGACGAACCGGAATAATGGAGCAACATCTGTGGCCTTAGGTACACACAGGCATCGACTGCGCCCGCTGCCAGCCGTTGAGGGACTTTCATTGATTAGGGAAATTGGGCAATGTTTTCTCCGACGGGGCCCTGGTGGTTGACGTAAATGGGATTAGCAGAGGCATACAAAGCAAACGAGAGGCGCACCTGCTTTAGCTGTCCCTGTGCTCGGGGACGGCGCTGAAAGCAGACTCCAGCGGTACTTTGGGGAAGGGCAGATTGCGGGAGGGCAGGTGTGGTTGTGATGAAGGAGGACACGGTCCAACATCAAGTGCAGCGCTGGAGGTAGGTGTCTCATTGAGATGACGAGTGATTATGGCCTGATTGAGGGCTTTTATCTAGCGGTAGTGGTAAACAAGATGGAGAAAAAAAAAACGAGACGCCACTTGAATTCATCGGGCACTGAGGTCTTTATCTTGTTCGGGATTATTAGGGAGTTCCAGCCGCTTCATTTGTTGTTTGAATTACAAATTTACAAACCGTTCAACCTGCAGCAATCTCCCTCCCTGTGTTTATCCTCTGCAGATGAAATGACCATTCATTATGAGGCCTTCTGAATCTTTCCCTATTGTTCATAAACAAATTACGTTGCTAATTTAATTTCATTAAATCCACCCATTTGTGCCTGATAAAGCCCCAACGCGCCCAATATAGCGAACAACTGCCTACGTTGTGATTTTGCCCCCGGAGGAATGTTTCTCTGTTGTGCCCTTTGATTTTTGAACAAACACGATGAAAATAGCGGCCTGCCTCCTGTGCCTTTTTGGTTCTAGTAATGGCAGCTTGTTCAGAGGCAGTGACATTATGGTCCAATTACTGTGATTATGTCCATCCGTGATGTAGCGAGAGTCAAACACGCGAGCTTTGAAAGACCTCTTCCTTCGGTCTTTATTTGATTTTTTTTTTTTTTTTTTAAACGGAAGGTTTGGGACTTTCAATTAAATGAAGCGTGCATATGGCCATTTCCACAAATAATAGAGCAGATTTAATATCTCCCTCCTTAGCGGGAGCCAAGCGAGAGTGAATTTTCAAGATACAGGGAGGATACCGAGTTCTGGCCCCTCATTAAAATGACACCTTGCAAAGATGACTCGGGGGAGTGTCACAGCGCGCGGTGACCTTAGAGCAGGCGAAACGAGGGGAGGCTCCTCGTTGGGGAATGTAACGAGATGATAACATTTCCCCGGTAGTCAATTTGACGATCCTCATCCTCACGACCGGGACCCGTTCATCGGTCTCACTGCGCACGGCTCTGCCTGAATCTGCGTGTGTGGTTTCTCTCACTCTTGGGATTTCAGGTCTATGTTACCATGTTGGGTTTTCTTTCATACATTATTTAAGTCATATTAATACATATACAGAACAATGCTATTTGCACACTGCAAATTCCTCGATCCCAGATAATAACACATGAACTGCAACCAGTCAAACGTTTGGACCCAATTTCTCATTGAATGGGAAAATAGTTTGTTTTACAATGGGAATTATCTGGCTTCCTTGAACAAAATGGAAATAATTAGTGAATATAAAAGTGTGTCTCTGTAAAAAAAAAAAAAAACGCATTGACAGCATTGTGGTGAGTTTTGAGAAATCACTTAAGAAGTGGAAGTAGTCATTGTAATGTCACTCATTGGTGGGAGAGCCGCAAGTTAGCTATTTTTTGCCTTTTTCAGTTGCTAAAGTTCTAAGACAGAGACAAACAACTCTGACTACTGTGGTAGGGACCTGTCAATCCTCAGCTCATCTCTCCATTAAGCATAACCTGCTCCATCCACCGTTTCACTTTAAATAGGAATGGGTATGTTGTTAAATATCTTGATGTGTTTAAGAAGACTTGAAAGTAGTAATTGAGAACTTAAACTCATCCTCACAATGAGTGAGAAGTATTAACACATCATTTTTTGCAAAAAGAGGAGTCTCCCCCTCATGGCCATTAGAAAGAATGCATGTTTACGGCACTGGTTGTTGAAACGTGATCATTGTACTGAGGAAGTTAGCGCTGTGGAACTTTTTAAAGTTTTATAGTCTGCCTCTCTGCCAATGATAAATAAATGAAGAACTGCTGTTTGGGTGCAATTGATTAACTTTAAGACACAAGAAGAACAAAAAAACACAAAGCTAATCCCACAGTAACTCAAATACAGACACAACTCCCCACTTAGAAGAGGGGGGAGATTTCATGAAGTCAAGAAAGGCAAGGAAAAGAAAATGTACAAATGATGCAACAGCTTCACCTGTGCCAAGAGACATTGAGTCAGAGAGGACATGATCATTTCTAGTGTTTTTTTTCCCCCACAAATCTTGAGAGCAGTCACACACATCAACAAATGAGGAGTCCAACCGGTCCATAGGATGCCAGGAGGCAGGAGAAACTAGCCTACATAGATAGCCGGCCAATGACAGTGAGCCAGGAATGAAGGGAGGGGGGGGGGGTGGGTGGTGGGATCAGCCTCAGCTAGAATCAATTTCCCAGACCCAGAGTTCATTCCATCAATCAGCACACAGATAGAAGCACACACACGCACACACACACACCATAGGCAGGGCGGGACCCCTGCCAAGCTCAAACTAATGTCCACCTCTCCTTCCTGTGCACTGCAGCTTTTCACGCGCAGTCATGGCGCTTTTCCCCCCCGGTGCAACATTCCGGCAGTGAGCCGGGTTAACGATTAACCGGATTGTCGTGTAGCGTAAGCGGGAGGCGGTTGGAAGAAGGCCGCAGCAGACTGAGCCTCTGAATTTGACAGATGGAGTGGCAGTGGGCTAATAACGCTAAAGCAGCAGCAGCAGGCCGCCGTCCCGTCTCACCTGCACAGACTGCGATGGTGGTAGTGATGCGATGCGTGGGTGCACATCCCAATCTAAACCAGCAGCTGGCTGTGGCTTCATATTTACCATGCACACACGAGAGTGGCATCAATCGCTTTCATCTGTCCCGTAACAAGAAGACTGAAAAAGCATATCTTCCAAAATGTCCCATAATTACTTTCCCTGGATGAATCGACGAGACATATGATGTGTTTTTTCTCCTGAATGATTGGCCAAATACAGACCGCATAAAGAAAATCCTTACATACACACGGTATCTATTCGGAAGGTGGACAATATGTAAATATGCATGTTCCTCATGTGTTTGGCATCAGAGTCATAACTAGGATTTATTTGTAATAAATAATAATAATAATAATGAACATGAGTGCAAGCCCAAAAAGGTTTCACTCAATGCATTCAATGCAATGCATTCAAAACTTATTTTACTAAAAGATTGCTACTTCCCTATTTGGGAAAAATTGCCAATGGAAAGACTAAAAGAACCGCAACGATACAAGATATTGGTTGTTTTCTAGTGTGCTCAAAGACATAGTTTGTCATTTTGGGAAATGTTATTTGTTTATTTACTTAGAGGTGGGAAGACGATCAATAGCACTCTCCTGCAGCTGGTTAGCTGAGCTCAGCACAACAACTACAAATAGGGGATACATCCAAAGCTCTCCTACTAACACAATACTGACTGATTGCTCCACGTTAATATGACTTTATACTCATTGCACAGACATGGTGACTGTTATCAAGTCTTTCATCTAAATGTCTTCAAGTAAGCAAATTAGGTTGTTTCTAAATGAACGTTCTGTATTGATTTGTGAAATGCTAACTAAACGTTAGCCCTAATGATCTAGAGATATCTTAAGAAAACTCTCAATATCACAGAATGCAGCAAAGGCAACTCTAACTTTCCCCACAAGACTCATGCTTTTGCATAATGTTAAGCACTTTGTTTGGAAAGGTGCTATATAAATAAGTTATTATATTATTATTGGTATTTCTATCCACATTATATTGTATGTGTAGTGTAGGTTTGGGTATTTCAGCATACTTCTCTACAGACAATACGTTAATTAATAATAATTTAATTTTTTAGTTCCAATGAGGGAAAATTGGCATGTTCCTCGCATATATAAATACCTGTAATGAATGACTTGCATAACAGTGATTTGGTAATCGAAGTCCAAATGATGCATACTGAGTTAATGCTTCATTGCATTTCCTTGGACAATGTTGTACATGCCTGAAGGGCCAGGAAGAAAATTGACCGTAACAACATGCATCTTTGACACATACTGTTTATCAATTATCCTTCACTTAGACTCTCCTCATCAAGTTTCTGTCTTTGCGGTGTGCTATTATTCTGTTTTGTACTGGGGGAGAAACCAAACTGCTTCCTCTGCAAGTCCATCAATCTTTTTCCCCAAATAACTATTTCAGTGTTTTAAGGAGAGAAAAAAAAAATCTTGCAGTGTTGAACAAAAGGTAGGGGAAAGAAAAAAAAATCAGTTTTTTCGCCAGTCAGTGCCTGAAGAAAAAGAGTTCCTTAATTGAGAGTGAATCAACCTCTGCCTCTGGCAGAATGTCAAAAGGTGTGATTGGAGATTGGCTGCAGATAACGAATAATTACATCAAGTTGGGAGACTGTGCATGTGTACGTGCATGCGCTTGCATGAGTCTTTTCTTGTGTTTTTGTCTACCAGCAGAAGCAGAGGTGTGTGTTCACTCTTGCGTCAGTCCTTCACAGCGTGCACGTCTGTGTGTGTGTGTGTGCGTGTGTGCGTGTGGGCTGCTTAATGCATGCAGGGTATGTTTTGAACGAGGAAAAGCCAGCTGGTGCTTTTTGAAATTCTCACCCAGGCCCAGTGGGTGGAATACAGTCCGTCTCCTCTTGCTATCACTGTGATTTGAAGCCAACGCACAACTTAACATCATGAGGTAATTGTGGGGTCCATTACAGTAATGCTTAGTGACTTAGTTGGTTGGTAAAGCGCAAATGATTTCTCTTATTGCTTATTTTGCTTTATCCTCTTGCCGATTTTGAGTCATACCAAAACTCATGTTCCTTTTCATAATCCATTGATCAATGAGGGGATCTTAGAGAAGTTCAGAGAGAAGTTTTTTCAGGAGACCACCCCCCCCGCCCCCTTCAGTTTAGGGATGTCAAGCCTGAACTGGCAAACGGAGAATCAAAAGGCAAACCAATTATTAGGATTCTTCTGGAATGTTGTTATCTTCGGTCCGGGGAATCTTCGGAAACATACTTTATATTACGTCCATGTCTAAAATGTTGAGCAAACGTCAAATGATTTATCCTCGGTTTTCAGTATTTTGGGGAATATGAAGAGTGCTTGGTGAACTAATTATAATACATTATGAGGTGTTTAGTGTGTTAGTTGTTTATATCCATTTTTAGTTACTTCCCAATGTAGGTCACTAAAATTGTTGGTCAGTAATTTGGAAGTTTTTCTCCAAAGATGGTGTGTTATAATTCCCATATTTGTAATAGTTAAAAGTATATTCCTAAGGTTTTATAATCCCTGTTGTAACAAGGTGGTCAGAAATGTTTTTCTTCCTTAATGTAATTAATATATATCTTACTTACACACTACAACCATTGTAAAGAAATGTCTTTACTCGAATCATAGATGTCATTTTACTTATTATTATACATTAGCCTCATATAAAGTGTATCAATTCTCTGTTTGACCACCGACTGTATTCTTATGTTTACTTCACCTGCAGCCAGGCTCATTTTGCTCCTCGGTGCCGTGGCAGTGGGAATGAATTAGTTTGCCTGACCAATTAGGATTCTATTCATAAATCTTGCCGTTGGCTCTTTCAATCTTTAATGGCTCTAAATCTTTCATTATTTCTTGACAATGTTCTCGTTCCTTCCGTGCTCACTGGCTTTGGCGTTGTCGTAGTGGAGATTAGAGGGGGCATAGTATTTACTTGCTATGCAGGGAGGATGTGAATAGTTATTGCTACCAGCAAATACCTTGCCCAACCATCGGCACGTCTGGATATTGCTTTGCTTTTTGTTATGCTTTGTTGTTTTGGGATTGTCTGCATGGAAGAACATTAATCTCACCAATTAAAGACTCTAGCCTCAAGTCATGTACGGGCTGGCCTGCAGTCGTGTAAGCACAGGTCCTGATTCACTTACGTGATTCATTCTGCTTGTAGTTAGGGAGAAGGAAGCACTAGCAAAAGCAATTTAACCACATTACCAATGTCATTACAGATTGAGGTGTTGCTGCCACCAATCATGAAAAGATAACTTGTATAAATGAAGTGGAAATAAGGTCATGAATTATGATTACGCAGTTTTGTTTTTTGTTGTTGTTGTTTTTGTGTTCACCCCTGAACCCTCATCTCACTTCGTCCACTCTCACCTATTTACCGGATCACCATGTCAGACCACAGCTTTAGCTTTCTGTTGACTAAATGGCTGATTTGGGCTCCCCAGGCCATGGTGGAGACGGTCAACAACCTGCTGCAGCCGCAGGCCCAGGCGGCCTGGAGGGAGCTTAGCACGGGCGAGCAGCTGCGGGCCGCCACCATGCTGCTGGACACCGTGGAGCAAGGGGCCTTCGTCCTGGCCGACAACCTGCTGAAGACCGACATCGTGCAAGAGAACACCGACAACATCCGTGAGTGCGAGGGAAGACGTTGTAGCTTCACCCGAAAATGTCCTTTATTGTCATTTTAAACGTAGCAGGATACTGTGTGTTGAATCTTCCATTCATTTTGTCATGAATGCATAGCGGTAGTTATGGATCTTTAATGGAGATATCTGGAATGGAATTCTTTTTTAGCAATAGAAATAATGGAAATGGTCTGCCAGCAAACAAATTACACTTTAATTTGGTCCGTCTGCGTGACTGTCTTGGACCGAGTTAAGATATTTTCTCCTCAAGCTGCTGAGAAACAGATTATTGGCTCCGCATTCTCAATTATGATATTTACCAAATTGGACGCTCGACTTAAAGAGCTGAATGTTTTGGTGTCGTCTTTGTGGTGTTTTCCCTCGTGTGTGTGTGTGTGTGTGTGTGAAGTGTTTCATCCTGGTTTTGCCATTCGCACTGAGGTGAAGAAGTTCACCGTACAGTTATTGATCCACGGCGCTGCCATATTGACGGCGGTGCTCTTGCGGCGTCGGGAAGGTGTGCGAAGGTCACCACTTTCATTATTCCTCCCAAACGGGAGGTTAAATTTGGCAGGGCTTCTTATGCCTGATGGCAGTCAGCTGGAAATGCACAATTATCTCAAATGATTGTGCTTCTACTCATGTTAATTATTAGCCACAATGAGCCACTAGTTGTGCAGATCAGGGATCAGTGCTCACTCTCCGGTGTATAAACACCAAGTGAGCACAGATAATGAAACACCTGTAATCAATATTTCCACCCGCAGAGTTTTCAAAGCTTGATACATCAGATGTTCACAAGTAGAATTGAATGAAATCACCTTATTTTTTGACACGGGGGGGAGGGGGGGGGGGTGGGGGCTGAGTGAGACGAGAGGAATCAAGAAATAAAGCAATGCTATGATGTATCGCCCTCCACTCACAAGAAGTGGAGGTTTTTTCTTGCTGCCATGGCAACATAAAAAAAATGAGGTCTATAGACTTAAAAAGGAAGGAAGCGTAAGGAGAATTAATGAAATGATTTCATCGTATCTGGCACACGATTCGTGTGGGTACTGAGGAGGAGATTCTGGGCTGGTTTTTTTGGGGGGAACTCAACTGGAGTGAGGTTTTATAGCTTTGCTGTGGTGGTTTGGCCTCGACGCTCTGTTTGTCTGCTTGTTTTTTTTGTTGTTTTTCAGCCAGTTGGCCCCTGCCATCCCTCATGCCCCGCAGAGTGGATAAATGAAGACGAGGGTGGCCCATTTAAACATCAGTAATCACCGCGGCAGCAAATTATTGATCTCTCACAATGAATTACGTGCGAAGTGACGGCTTTTTGTGCGTACAGGTGTACCGTAGCTCTTCACATTCTCACGGAGCGTCGCTCTTCTGCGTCAAAATGAATCTTTAGCAGTAAAAAAAAAGGCCTGGTTCCAATTTTAGATGTAAGCTCATAATGAGATCTATTTTCTTCACGTTCAAAGAGGAAGGCTATTTCCTCACCCATTGTGTGACTGTGTTTGTGTTTACACGCCACACTGCGTGCGCTGGTCCAGGGCTTTGTCTGCGCACGATGTGTTCTTCACTCTCTGCATGATAATCTTCTGAGCAGATTTCTGCCGATTAGCGTGTTTTTTAGACGGGCTTTGAAGGTGTAGCCTTTGGGTCCAACAACGACCATGGCATCAAAGGCATTCCCCAAAGCCCATCGTAAGCTCTTTTACACAACCACACAGGGGAAGGAGAGAAAAATGCTCTCTTCATTCCAACGGCAGGCGTGGAATCCAGGGAATGGCGGGGGCATCTGGGGTATTGTCTTAGCTAAGTTGAATAGGAATGTATCGCCGAAACCCCCTGGCCTCTGCAAAAAAAAAAAAAAAAAGCAATAGAGAATGTTAATACAAAGGTTTTTTTTTTTTTTTCTAAGATAAAAAATAGGAAGCCTTGGTTTGAGAACCGATAAAAAGGAGGATTAGATGTGGCCCCTTTGTAGCTTTCCGTGGGCACTAACCTTTCGCAAAAGACGGGAGGTGTCATAGTCCACTGATCATCTCCTGAATGCCTTATCAGGCTTAATGAAGTTTCCATTTCCTACACTTGGGTAAAATTGTGTTTGAGATTCTCGGCTGCAGACTAATCTGCCAGCCAGTTTTATGTGTTGCGCCATAGATGACTGCCATTAGCATCGGCATGGCGGAAAGCAAATGCGCTGCCATTGACCGTGAAACGTTAACGAAATAGATGAAAGGAGCCGATATGAACGTGAATGTTATTCGGACGCAAGGCATTCGAGTTCAATTGTTTATACTGACACCTTTCTGGGGGAAAAAAAGTAAAATAAATGTAGTCAGAGACACTTGCAAAAAGGAATAGTCTATACGTGGTGTTTGGTTATTTGCTCCTATCGCCTGTGTTACTCCATACTGCTGAAATCACCTTCTTTTCTTCGTCTCAGCGCTTCGGGGGGGGTTTAATGCGACTGAAGGGCCAGACTTCGCGCAGGTCACCGACGCTGCAGCTTTGAGGCCGCTCGGCTGCTTGATCAAACTGAGTTTTATCACGCCTTAATAACTGATGGAATGAGGGTTCTTTGTTCCAGCTGGGCTTCTATCAGCCGCTCGCTTTCCTCTGCTGCATGACGCCGGATTCTTTGAACCGTAAATTAGGAGCTCGCTGCAAAAAACAACAGCTGTCGAGCTGCCACAGAAGTGAACTCCTCTCCCGTAGCTGGTCTTGATCTCCTTGTACACCTCGCTCTCTCGGGGAAAAAAAGAATCTTTTAAAAATGAAGACGTCGAGGCCAAAGACAAAGTTAAAAGAGGAAACGACGTCACCTGAACACTCGATTGTCATTTGATTAAGAGACATGTACGGAGTACAGCAAAAGCAGGCGTCCCCTTCATCGGGAGCTTCAAAGCCGCTTGAATCAAGACAAGATGTGTCTCATTTAGCGCTCGTTGGAGATGCTTGGATTAATAAAATCAGCTGTACATGAAAATGAATGCGTCAAGTGATTGGAGATGTGTTTGCTTGTGGCTGCTGTGTGAGTAGCAGTTGTTAGGTCTTTACCTCACGGAAGTTCAACCGAATAAGTCACGTGGAGGTCGGCTTCCGTCCGAAGCGTCATCGGATTTGGTTCTTCAGTTTTACCCTCGTGTTATTGGGTTCCAAAATTCCAATATGAATGACTTCTAACCTTTCACGTTTCACAGGAAACTAAAAGGAATGGTTACAGCAAGCACATTGCACAGCAGTTTGCCTGTTATGTCTCAAACAAATCAAAGGTATGGATTAACTGCTGACGCTTGCGTTTGTTTCCGTATGTGTAAAGAGCTGGAAGTGGCGAGGATGAGCACAGATGGGAACTTGCCTGATCTGAAGTTCCCACAAACGGGAGGACAGGGCAACGCTATCCACCTCTCGGCCAACACGTTGAAGCAGCACGGAAGAAATGGTGAGTGGTCGGAAAAGCCTTTGCCAATCCGCTGGTCCCTTGTTGTTTCATTCGAGTGTGTAATGTCACAGAATTGCCACGGACAGACTTTGACACGACCGTAACAGAAACGCTGTTGTGTTACTTTGTGTTTTTTTTTTTTTATAAATCTTGATGTGATATTGCATCGGGAGCTGCAAAGGTTTTGTAGGGATTCCAAACCCTCTCAGGCGGATGACTCAGTGTACGTCCAGCCGAGCCCGGGCGCATCGTTAGAACTCGGGTAGCAGATCGTTCCCTTCGCTAGCACCCAAATGGTTTTCTCTTCATTTGAGTGAGTGATCTCAGTCCCGGCGGGAGTGTTTTCTTTCATATCAGTGCAGAATATGTAGGCAGCAGGAGGGGGAAGAGATGTGTGTGAGGGAGAGTGAAAACGTTATTGATAAGAAAAACGCTTCGGCTCATGCTGAACCAAAATTTTCTTTGAACCCTTTTGGCAATCTTGACATTTCTCTCCAGTTTTTGTCTTATTTTTTACCTCACTGTTTCTATTCTTGTGATCACAAAGCTTCAACTGAGTAATTATTTACAGTATTTAAGTGTTGCGAAAAGCTTGGAAGGATCAACAGCATGTAAGCTATAGTCCTTTAGCACATTCACATTATAATAACAGTACACTGTATGGTGTTTGGAGCCTTTGCTCCTCAGATTCTTTCCTTACTTTGGTTCCACTTGAGAATTGTTTACTCCGACAGCATTTGAAGATATTATTCATTATTTTGTAAACATAGTTTGACTGAATTGGGGCAGCAGGGCCAAGCTTCCATTCACAGCAAGTATCACTGATCCTTCCCCACACACCTCAGGCTGATGCTACTTACCGTCCCTGTATATCAAGCAGCTCAGTGCGGGTTGACTATGAACCTCATTTTCAACAATCATTCAATGGTTGGTTGTCCGTAACCTTTTGGCCATGTCGGGGTAATCTTTCCTCGGGTGTCACGTTGACCACTTCCTCCCCTGTCGTCTTGCCGCAGGTGAGATCCGGATAGCGTTCGTGCTGTACAAACACATCGGGGTCTACCTTTCCACGGAGAACGCCAGCATGAAGCTGGGCAGCGAAGCCATGGCTACCAACTACTCCGTCATTGTCAACTCGCCGGTGATCACGGCCGCCATCAACAAGGACGCCAACAAAGTCTATCTCTCTGACCCCGTCATATTTACCATTAGACACCTGCAGGTACTCGTCTGTCCCTGAATGTGTGTCTCCCTGGTTGATATAATGGGCTTCTTGTCTCCTTCAGTTTTATTATGAAACACTACATGCTTGTTGTGTGTTATATGTTTGTTTTATGTGCCTCCTTAATACAACCCTTTCATCACAATTTCGTCTGTGCCCGGAGTGCAGCAGAAACAGGCGGATTCCCGGTTCTCCGAACAGAAATTAATGTAGTTAAAATGACGTTTTATTCTGTGCGAGGTGTGAACAATTCATCTCCAGCTCACAAGGTGATGCTGGAGATGCATGTTGTTGTTTATTAGTTTGAACAAATACTAGCCTGATCTCTCGAACAAATATCCGTCATATTGAGCCTCGCTGGAGGCTGCTTAGTCATTGTGGGGAGTCGCAACGACTCCCTCTCGACTCCATTATCTTCTCCACACTCTGCCACCCTCGAAATATCCCCGTTTTGTCTACAAACAGCGCCCTCAGCGATTATCGAGGACGTCGAAACCACCATAAGAGAATTGCAGCGGGTCCCGCGTGTAGGAGGGACCTGGAAGGAAGAAAGAGCGGCGGTGAAGTACACAGCGTGAAGAGCGAGGGAAAGGAGAGAAGCTTATGGATATCAAAATTGAATGGTGGTAAAATGTCAGGGGGCAATGTCAGCGCAGTTATTGACTCACCTGCCTTAAGTGTAATTTGTAATTTGGATCCTAGATCCAGCCATTTTACTGTTCGTCTAATGTTGGGGCAGTTGCGCTTTCATACCCTTTTCTTGGCCAGATCAAGTCGTTTCAATAAAGCTGTGCCCTTTTGGAGCCGAGTGTGTTCTGCACTCTGCTCATAGAGAGAGCCGCCGCATGCATTACAGCTTTGAAGAAAAGCGGCAGACATGCAGCGTTTACACAAAGAGTGCGTTTTTGTGTTCACCGAGGGCTGTGCAATTAGTTACATAATAATAATAATAATCATTACAAACTTCTGCAATTAATTACATTTGATTGGATGCGATATTGGCGTTTTGCATTCAGTGCCAATACGTCTCTCTGGTGGATCAAATGAAGCTGCTCCTGATTCTCTGTTGAACTGGTCCGAGAGGTTGTTGAGAGAACTTATCGGCGAACTGGCTGTTCCTGCAGACAAGAGCCTCCCCATAATATTTTCTGAGGGGAGTTATATTTGGCTCTGATTGTCAGCCCTGCATAGACATCCTTGCTGGCATACAATATTATATACGCTATGCTCCTCAAGAGAAAATAAGGTATCCACATGTATCTCAGGTACGTTGGGTTGACTTCAACTTTGCCCTTGAACATTAACCATGGTTATCTAAACCGCCATGGCGAGCTCGTGTTCCCGTTTTTGGGCTTCCCTCCTCAACCATGATGTTGCGGATCACTGGTCTTCTGGGATAATGATGTGTCCTCTAGTTATTGTTTTGCTTCCTTGCCTCACCACTTAATGAGACCAATTAAATCCATTAATGGAACAGGGGGGTCATCCCGTCTCCTTAGCGTGGAGTATTTTACGCCGGGTTTGGATGTGTGAAGGGTAAACTCAGTCGGCGGCAAATTTACATTCACAGAGGATAAACCTTATTGGACTGATTACCCGACAGCCAGTGTGAAACTATGGGGAAACTACAGCTCCTCGTGGTGTAAATGGTAAGACGGCGTACACGTTTAACCTTGCAAGCAGTGAGTCACCAAGGAAAGGCTAGCGCTCTCTCCGAAGATACAAAAGGGAGAGGAAAAGGCCGTCGATGTATCTAGATCTTGTTTTGTTGTGCTTGCCGTTTGCAGCCCGTCACAGGCAGCGATTGTGCCTATTAAACAGTGGGATAGTCCATTTTCATGCTGTGAAAGTTGATGAGAAAGGTCAGAAAACAATAAAAAAAATAAAGCACAGACGCGGGGCTTTAGGACAGTAAAAGCACCTGCTAGTCACTTTAGAATTGATATGGATTGCACTGGGGGGATAATGAACCGGGTTTGAGGTGATTTTACTGCAAACAAAGGCAGGTAGAAAGGGACAAAGTCTTGTATGTGATTAAGTCCAGACGCCTGCGTTGTACCTAACGAGTGGACGTGCCGCACTGTTTTGCAGTTATTAAATCCACTTTTTTTCCGATTCGACTCATGCATTCATCTCTCTGCCCCCCCGACAGCAATCCGAGGAGAACTTCAACCCCAACTGTTCATTCTGGAGTTACTCCAAGAAAACCATGACTGGTTACTGGTCGACGCAGGACTGCCGCTTGCTCGGCACCAACAGGACACACACCACGTGCTCCTGCACCCATCTAACCAACTTTGCTGTCCTCATGGCCCACGTGGACGTCAAGGTAGGCCAGCTCTCTTCCTTCTCTCGCGGACCTAATGGACATGTGTATCCGTGCAATTTAGCAGATCCATTTGAGAGGAATGAAAACGCATTCATCCGTTACGCTTTACCCAGCAAGTCCACTGAGAGATGATGGTTTGACGGGTAAAGTAAGGTTGAGGCAGCGTAAAACATTGTAAAGCAGAGGCTTTTTGTCAGTATCTTGCCTTTCTGTTCACAGGGTAAGAGAGACCAAGTGTTGTTGGCCCTTCACGGCACTTTTTGGACTAACATTTCAAGTGGCGATACACACAACCTGTTCCTATCATTTTAAACAGGCATTAACTGAGCATTAATTGCGGCCACCTTAAAAGCAGCCCAAATATGTGATTGGCTCCAGTGGGTGGTGTGCTTTGTGCACATGCATGTAGTCCATATATCACGTATGTATGTATGTATGTATGTATCACATCAGCAAATATTCTTTCGATATTTGCCTAGAAATGAGTCTTTTTCACATAAATAAACCGGGATTGTTTAAATCTAACAAAAGTCTTTTTGGCATAAGAACCCAAAGCCATTATCAATATGTAGTGTACCTTATTATGTAAATAACCATTAGCAAGACTATTAGCGGCATGGAAAGAATGCTTTTTGGCTTTCTGCATGGTCTGGCAAAACAGAGTAACCTGTCTTGCCCAGTTGTACCCAGTAAAAAGAGATATTTGACTCCCTGGGGAGGATCTAGTTAAACAAACGCTAGATCAACATGAAACAGTTTTTTTCTAAAATTAGTTTTGAGCCCAACTTGAATACGTTTATAAAGGGATATGAAACCCAACATCAAGATTTATTTTTAGCCTGAGCCTTTTCCATCCGCCCTCTTTACTAATGCATGAAATATGTTTTTTTTTATTTATTTATGTAAAAACAGGAAGGAGGATAAAAATTGCAAGACTGTCTCAGTGTGCCATTAGCTTCTTTGCCTTCTGGGTAGAGGCACAGGCAGAGGGAAATAAACACAGTATGTGTTAATGTAAATGTGGAGTGCTTGAGATCCATTCATTGGGATTAGTGGAATTGTGTTTGGGCTCTGAGGTTTGTGTGGAGTGATGAATGAAAATAAAAAGCAAAGGGAAGAGAGACCAGTATGAGTGTGTCGAGACACAGCGTGTTGGACCGGGAGGAGGAAGGAGGACATCCAGTCGGGCAAGAAGTTGAAGATGTTGCTGTACCTTCCAATGCTGACAGACGGCTTAATCACTGCTGTCATAGGATGTCTGAGGAGCTCTTTGTATCTATCGAGGCATCTTTCTCCAGAGCCTCTCCTCTGAATGCAAAAACTAAAATAAATTGTCTGTAGTCTTTTCCTCCCCCCCACCATCCAACTCTGATTTTTTCCCCCAGTGTGCACGCTATCATGCACACAGTCTAAAACTCTTCTGGGCTGTCTCGGGTGATATGCTTTACTTTTAGCTAGAGAGAGCCACTATTTGTCACTCAGCAGCGTGACTTTTGGACCCACATGGTTCTTTGCAGCAATGAAGCCGAGTCTGGAATAGAGAGGGAGCCGCAAAGAATGGGATCCTTCAGGCGGCGAAAGCGAAGCAGCGAGAAGAAAGGAGGAAAAAGGGAAGCGTTAAAATGAGTGCTTTCTGTCAAGCCAATCCCTAGCATTTGCTTGTTGCACTGCATTCAGCAGAGGGAAGTGGACCGTAGTTACATGCCAGTGCTGAGTGACAGCGATTTCTCCCCCTCCCTTATTCTTTATCTTTTCCACTTGGTTGTTATAAAAGGCCGCTTGTTGGGAGGTGCCACTGAATGGAAGATACAAAGACTTTTCATTTGCCAAACTGTCACACTGTTGTGTCTGGGAACACAATGTAGGGAAGGAGGGAATGTGTGTGTGTGTGTGTGTGTGTGTGTGTGTGTGTGTGTGTGTGTGTGTGTGTGTGTGTGTGTGTGTGTGTGTGTGTGTGTGTGTGTGTGTGTGTGTGTGTGTGTGTGTGTGTGCGCGCGCGCGCGTGAGGCGAGAGGCGGTGAGAGGAATTCCGCAAATTGAAGAAACTATCTGTTTTTGTATCCATGGCAACGGAACATACCACTGCTGATCTCTGCATTGTTATTACTCATTACCCTCAGAGCAGCAGATAATATTCTAACCTGGTTTGTTTCTCAGTGGCATCACTGAAAGAAAAAAAGAAAAAAAAGAGATAGGCGAGGCGCAATTACAGTTTTCTTTGGAGGACGGATGCTCAGTATCACCATCATCCTTCATCTTGATGTTTTGGCCAATGGGTCGTGGGCACGCCGGCTGTGGATAATGACAATGTTATATTCAGGGATCTTTATGTCGAGTTTAATAAGCTGTCTGTCATGCGTTTCCCAGTGCTACAATTTTAGCACAAAGTTCAGAATGCATTTGAAGTGCCACACACTTCATACGAATTAGAAGTGGCTAAATGCCCCTACTTGTGAGCGTGACATCATGACCGGTGTCATTTCGTCCTTGACAGTGATTTGAATTTGCCGAATGGTTTTGGAGGCTTGAACTTTAACAGTTTGGATGAGGAGAATACGATTTTTTTATTTTTTATTCCTGCTCATATCTAGCAGAAAAATACACCCGTCCTGTCTGCGGTTGATTTGTATATCAGGACTACATAATTATATAATCATACCTCCCATGTTAAATAATCTTTAGATCAGTTACTAAATCTTTATTATAATGTGTGTACACAAAATATCCCATTTAGCAATATCTGCACTGTAATCATCCTCCGCCCGTCTTTGAGTGTTGGTGAAGGTGAAAAAGTTGCCCAACCATTCAGATTCATGAAAATCCCTTGAACTCGAATGTGCTGTACATGAGATTATTAGACAGACTCAGCCGTGGAGAACCTCCAGACTGTGTCTCATCGGGATTAATTATGTTTGAAGTCAATTAGTTCCTCCGAATAACTTTCAACTCACATGTTGTGGATATTTGAATATCTGCGTACCCACGGATGTTTATTGCCTTAGTGGCTTTGCGGCGTACTGTTTTTTTTTTTTCTTTTTCTTTTTTTTTTTTTCAAACTACCCAATGTGAAATCTTTTTCAAGAGGCAAGCTCAAAAGAACTCATTAAAATCAAATAGCTAAGGCAAGCCTGTTCCTTATCAGAAGCACCCCGACAAAAGGATATCTGTCAGATACAGGGAATCGGGTAACCTCGTCCTAGGTGATCGCAAGGTCATTGAGTGCCGTCACCGCTGTCTTGCCACTCGAGCCCTTTGTGAACTCATTTTGAGTTATCTAGCCAGAGAGCTGATGCCTTTGGCTGATCCTGAAATCCGAGCAGCGCCGATGGCAACACATAAACAAATTAAAACTGTACTCACGACAGCAGCTGCGCGTGAGAGATTATGCGTCTCTGGTGTCTTTACAGAATGATGGATTCTGATTTTGGTGAGCGAACTTGAATGTGACTTTGCTGCGAAACGCTCAGGACTCCCCTCTTTCTGAGCCCAACACATTAACTCTGATTAAAAAATGTTAATATGTATTAAATACTGAATACATTCATTCCATTTGAACCTTTTATGAGTCACTTGGTCTGGGTCTCAGATGCAGGAGCTCAATGAGGTTGTCACAAGGGTTTGTCGAGTGGTTCATGCCCATTGCAGCTACTTGAGCTCCTTACCGCATCATTTCCTTTGAATTGTAGTTCGCCATTATTACAGAATACAGCTAATGGGCATTGAGTTTAAAACAATGGGAAAGAGAATAAGGACGAGGTGTGTCCTTTCATTCACGTGGTAGATGGTTGTGCTAAGATCGGCCCCATGGAGGCATTTAGCTACTGGTAAGTGGGCACTATTCTCAACAGACCAGTTCATATAAATCAATGACACATCCCTCTAGATGATGAACAGGGTGATATTTGGGGGACATTAATCACTGTCTTTATAAAACATCTCCATCCACGGCACCATCAGACAGTAGCTATTATGACAAAGGACAATCAAGGTGACTTGTGCATTTCACGATGCTGAATACGCGCGGCGCTATAGGCGAGGTTCGGGAGATGCTTCAAAATGATTCCATTCATACGGTGAGGGCACATGACAATAGAGACCGGGTTCACTGCCATAGCAACACAGAGTCCTACCCGGGCGTTATATCATAGTTATTGTAGCTTAGAACACAATGTGACATCAGCAGCATGTGTTGAATGTCAACTCCCGCCAGGCGAGCTGGATTCCCTCACCCAGCGCTTTTTAAATGTGACGAATTTGCCAGGACCCGTGACTCATGTGCCCTCTCTCTCCGCGACTGTTCCTCATCCCTGTGCCGATCGTAAATCCTTGGTCATACCGGAGGTGAGCTTGTCACATGACTCCCTGCAGTGGGCCACTACCCCTTGGCGCAACCGTCTGCCCTGCCTGACCGTATTTCACGAGTCAAAGCCCGGCTCCGGAGGCATATCGAGATTTACGCATTTTAATTGGATTGGCTCCACGGCCCCCCGTGCCGAGAGCGGTTCTTGTGGGCATAACGTATCTCTTCACCGCTTCGCCCCCCCCCCCGCGCAGCTCCGGCAGTGGTTTCGGGGAGGTTCTGGACGTGGACGGTTGCCGTCATTAGATGCATTAGATGTGTGAGATGCAGAATAGAAGTTCGGATGGACCCGGTCGGTTGACACCTATGCTCCTCCTTGGCGCCCTGCGCGAGTGCCAGGAAACCTTATTTCGTGCTGTTTTTGTCAGGGACGAAGCACGATCTCCCCAGGCATCCGCCTGGAATGAAAAATATTTGTGTTTAAAAAAATAAAGAGAAAAATGTAGAAGGGAAAGATTGGAAGGCAAATCGAATAAATGCGCCTCGCCCCGCTAAGTAACATGGATGCTGGATGACTCGACCGCCCTCGCTGCGCGGCGAGTAGGATCTCCGAACAAATTACGTCTGTCCCCTTCAGAGACCCCTCGACTGATTCCCATCATCTAGGCTCGGTTGGTGCGAGGTTAGGTGCAGAGGCTCTGCGGATCATTTGCCAATCGCCATCCTTGGCCGGGCAGACCCGCCGGCAAAAGGAAACTCGAGCAGAGGAGCCGGCGTCGTCTCTGCCATCATCCACCCCCCCCCCCCCCCCCCCGAAGAAAGAGTGTTTCTAAGGCTTTGTGTCTGTCTCTCTCTTGCCTTCTCTGTCTCTCTGACCTGGCCCCGCTCCAGTTGAATGCAAGATGGTGATGGATAGAGCCTGCAGCCGGTGCACAGCCCGCTAGCCCCCCGCTATCCCGGGAGGCCTTAGGGGGCCGCTCGCAATGCGCCACAGCTAGTACCACCCACCGCATCGATAGCTTCTGTAGTGCAGCGGGCGCCGCACGTAGGGGGAATGCAAACACTAATAATATAAAAAATTGTTTTAAAAATGCAATAATAAGCTGTGTGCACCCCTTTTAAGTAATGCCGCTGACATCCAGATCCCTTTCATACAGGGGTACAGGCATTCACACACACAGGCGGTCTGCTTTGTGTAACATCTTCCCCCCCCCCCCCCCTCTCTAAACCCCTCCAGCCCTCCAACGTATACACATCGGCTCATAAGGCAGGAAAATCAAAAAGAGCGCACTCCCCAGACTCAAGGAGCACTGCGGCTGTTATTGTACCGGAGCCCCTTAATGATCAGCATCTGTTCCCCTCTCTGCTGGCATCCGCCGAGCCGCCACCAAACAAGGCTGTTGCGCAATACGCCGCTGACCCAGGTCCCCTCACTCCGACTACACGGGTGTGAGGGAGTATTAAAAAAAAAAAAAAAACGCCTGCGGCTGTTGATAGGCTGTCTCTCACTGCTAAAAATATTGCTGACTGTGGTCGAAACATGATTTAGAGACGGGCTTGTTATGAGACATATTAGACCGTCTGAGCAAATATTTTTTTGTGTTTGTCGGACGCTATAGCTCAAAGTCAAACACGACTTGCCCCCCACACACACACACCTTTGATCTCAAACTGCCAAACTGTCCTCTGAAGTCTGGTAGTTTTACGGTGTCAGTCCTGGATCTATAGACTGTTAAAGAATCGTTACCTTTAACTTTACTGTTTGTTTTTCTAAACTGTCCGTCACTGCTAATTAGCCGTCTGCCATTAATTATATTCCACACTCTTCTGTCTTTAAATTCCCGTTTCATCTTCATTAGCGTTCAGACGTAGTCGTCAATTCACTTAAAAGTTGTACCGAGATGGTACTGGAGTCCCAGCAGGAATGATACCCAGTCGTCCGGAGGATTGCAGATTTCTTTCAAATCACAGCCCCCACACACACACACACACACACACACACACACACACACACACCTCCCTTAACCACCACAACCGCGTCGACTCGCTTCTTTGAATCAAAGCCCAGCAGGATGAAAAAGAGGACAATTCCTTTGGGAAATTAGGAAGCTTTAAAAGCTGACCAAAGTGCTTGCATACAGTAATTATCTCTGTGGTGCCCATCCCCCTATTTTTTTTACATATAGGAGACACTTATTTAAACATGTGTCATAATTTGGCTGAAGTCTTTTCTTCCCTTCCGGTAACGTGATACTAAATAGCCAGATGACAGTGCAGTCCTCGATACCATATGTGAATTGTACAGGGAGGCCGGGCATCTGTTTCGCTGACGCGTGCTTGTGCACGGTTAAATCTTTAGATGAACCCCCGACAGCCTTGTCAGATAAATCAAGGACACCCTTCATGCGCACCACCTGCCGCACACTCCAAATGGGATTTACTGAAATTATTTCTAAATGGATGCCATTTAACAAACATTGATTTTAGCTGGATACTACAGTATTTTCATCTTTTAGCATTGGTTCTGAATGTGTTTTTGTTTGTTATCCAAAGATCCCACTGGGGAACCACTGGTTCCTGATCAAGCAAGATGGGGCCTGTAATTGTTGATGGGATGCAAGCTATTACACATTGCTAATATAGCTCCAATCCCAACTGTCCTTAGTTTGACCCCGGGCATGATCTTGGCAGAATGTCGCTCGTAACGTCTGTTCATTCATGTGTTTAAGGCCACAGAAGTCTGTCATTCTGCAGATTCTGCTGTTTTAGTGGGTGTTGCCTTTGCCCACTTCTGTCCAAGTATCCCTGTGTGCACTATGGTTTTATGGGTTGATGTAAATTTTGTTTCATGGCTGCAGTGGAGTCACTGGTGATCCTTATCTCGCCCATAAAGGCCCGCATTTATTGTCGGCGAAAGGCATTTCCGTCCCAAAACTGGCTTTGCTAGCAAATTACTATTTGAAAAGAGACCAATTCCCTAAACGGATCAGTGAGAGCTTGACCATGTTGTGGTTTGATTGTATTTCTGTTGTGTCGTTCTCAGACACCTGCCACCATTTGCACTGCTCACTTTGTTCCACTTTGTTGCCTGACCAAAATGAAACCGTATTTTAGATTGATTCACACTGACTAATTCATGCTTCATATCCGCCACCTGTGGCTTGCTCACAGTCACGTGGTGTTTTGGATGGTTGTACGCACTTTACGCCCTGAAGCTAAAACTGAATATATCATCGAAACGGCAGCTTCCGAGTTGTCGCTGGATAAGACAGGCGGATCATCGTGGATATGGTCATGTTTTCAAATTGTTGCTTTGCAAATGAATGCTCTTAAATTACGTAGTAATGACATTCTGTCCTTCCATTTTTGTCAAATACTAAAATGTGGTTATGAGTAATAATAAGAAGGGTACTATATTAAAAGTAAAATTACTGTGACTGTGTTAACAACTCTCTCTATTATCACTTTCCCTACAGAACTCGGACCCTGTTCACGACATGCTTCTGGATGTCATTACTTGGGTCGGCATCCTCCTGTCCCTGGTCTGCCTGCTCATCAGCCTCTTCACCTTCTGCTTCTTCCGTGGCCTCCAGAGTGATCGTAACACCATCCACAAGAACCTCTGCATCAGCTTGTTCATTGCTGAGTCCCTGTTCCTGGTGGGGATCAATCGGGGTGACCAGCCGGTAAGACTACCGCTGATGGATATTTACTTGGGCATCGATTTATTTAGCACTGATGCGTTTAGCACGCGTCACAAAGCACTACTGTGTGCTGCATTAAAAAAAAGAAGAAAATAATTATCTAGAAGGTATGCGGGTTTGACTTCAGTCGTTCCACTTTATATTAGGTGGTCTGACATGTTTATATGTACCATGAATATAGTGAGTTTAAAAGTAAAACATTTTTTTTAGCCAATAAAGATGTGATGTCCTTATCTGTTTTATTCCATGTTGACACTGCGCTAACATGGGAGCATATGGTCACCCAGAGGTGCATGTGTCTGGGTATGTCTTTTTTTCAAATACATGGCCCCTGGAGGCGTCCACGAGGGCCCTCTGAAAGCTTTGTATCACTCTTCATTGAGGAGTGTTCACCATGTTTTCTTCTGTAAATTTAAAAGGCAAGGATTTCTTTTTTTGAGGGAACGTAACCTTTGGTGTCCTGCTGTGCTGCGAGTGGTACTTCCCAGAGAGGGCCAGTGGCTCTGAACTCTTTTGATTCTCCCAGGCCCACTGAGAAGAAGAAATAGAGACAGGGAGAAAAAAAAAATGGATGCTCTTTATTCAACCAACACTCCCTCTTTGTCCTCTGGTTGCACAGAAGCAAACACATACTTGAGAAGACTCTCATACGCAGACACAACACCACACCTGCCAACTCACATACTCCGTGACGCAAATTCATACGTTCACTCCACAACAGCCTTCGTGTTTAGTTTTCCAATTTGTTAACGCTTGAGACAAATTTTCATTATACTGTTCAGTACACTTAACCGTCTTCCAGCACAATAACGCCGGCTTGGATTGCATTACTTTTCCTGTAAGAGCTCAGCCATGATGGCAGCTGGAGGCATGCTGTCACCGCGCAGTCATCCTCAAGTGTGTGTGCTCGACACTCACGCAGCAGACAAATGTGGAGTCATTACATGTATACACGTTGGCGGAGGGCTTTATTCCACCTACAGCTTCCCGCAATCATGCCATTTTTGCTTGCTTACGAGGCGGAGTACTGAGCTAGATAGAGTGATCATCTGTGCAATCTGTGAATGTATTACCAGGGCAGACGCTGTAATATATGTTCATATTCATAATCTTCATAATAATTCTATTTATCTACTTGTTTAAAATGATTCTTTGTGGCATACTACCCAAAGGTTACCTCCCGTTCATGTACTGTGTTTTAGCTCTAAAGTATTTATGGAATTATATTAAATACTAAGTTCATAGACAAAGAAATGACATGTCCTTACTTTTTAGCTTTATGCTATAAAACCCCATATTTAGCTTTGTAAATATTTGCATTACTATCAGTGCCAAACCTCACCGGCCGTAGTTGAGCTGCAAAGGTGCTCCCCGGACCAGTTAAAGATAATGCTACTGTCCTCGAACCTTTCCCTACCATAACGTTTTATAGGTGAGATTCGCAGCCCGGCCGTAAGCTCACTCTTCTGGACTGCAATTAATGTCCACTCGACCTTTTAGTTATTTAATTGGATCCGTTTCAGTGACAAAATACGCTAGTTATGTTCAACTGTGCCCATAATTAGATCGATCCATGTAAGTACTGTGTCTTATTATTATAAGAAAGTGTTTGGATTGACAGTCACCTGCACACTGGCCTTGCGTCATCACACCTGGCCGCGGCTTGAATCTTAAATGCCATTAGCTCCAATTGGCTCCTGGACTGTTGACGCAGCTTCTTCCCATCGCTCCGTCATCCGTGCCGGCTACAGCAAACAAGAGCACCCGGGCGCCGTAGCTGCAGGGTTCTGCTGCCAGTCGCCACAGGCACACATCCAGTCGCTTCGGCCAAACAAAGCTTAGCAATGCTAATTGTCGGGAAGACACAGATTTGCAGAGGCCAGAGGAGGCTGCTCAGTTCAGGTCACTTGGAGGACACCGTCTTCAAGTCACGCCACGCCCTCGAGCGGCGGCATTAAAACGGATTTGATTAAAATCTTTTTCCACTGTGAATACTCAAAACTCCCTTCTTTCCTCCCCTCCCTCTTTCATCTCTCTCGCCTGTGTCTGCGGCTAACAAACCGCCACCAGATTGCTTGTGCCGTCTTCGCCGCCCTGCTGCACTTCTTCTTCCTGGCGGCGTTCACGTGGATGTTCCTGGAGGGGGTGCAGCTCTACATCATGCTGGTGGAGGTGTTTGAGAGCGAGCACTCGCGGCGGCGCTACTTCTACCTGGTGGGCTACGGGGTCCCGGCGTTGATTGTGGCCGTTTCCGCCGCAGTGGACTACCGCAGCTACGGCACCGACCGAATGTGAGTAGAAAAACATAGTTTTTGAAAACATCTTGTATTTAAGATGGCATTAATTATAAATGTAACATTTTACACCCATAAATAGATGATAGTAAAAAGACTTTTGGAAACAAGACCTAAAACCAGAGTAGCAATTAAAGACAAAAATAAGTATTCATATATAAAGCTACCATCATCAGAGGGTTGTTATTGCACATCACACATTTATCCCACCTCAGACCTCAACACTGGTGCACATGCCGTCTCAACACTCTCCTCCTTCCTGCAGTCTTTCATGCTTCTCCGAATGGAAGATCTTGTTCAGCTCTCTTAGCCACAAAGTTGACTTTCATAATTGCAAAATATATCATTTTTTTTGCCAGTGCAGTTGCCAAGATGCTCCCACATTGATGTGTCACTTTAGGAGTTCAAAGCAGTGTCACTCGTGGGAACCCAGAACGGCCACAAGAAGGTTGGGCTCAGCTCAACAAACAAAAAAAGAGGACAACAATCCCGTGTGCGCTTCATCATCAGCCACACAAATGGTTTTGCGTTGGTTTGAGGGGCCGTAACAATCTTGCCGGTGACGCTCCATCAGCCATTGCTCATCATCAACCTTTAATGAAGCCGAACGGTTATTGGAGCTGCGTACATTTCCCCGCTGCTGAATCGACGTGGTTTCCACGGTGAAAAATGGCCACTTCAGGAGATGGCTTTTCTGGATGACTGGCGGGCTGTTTATGGTTAACGTCTTCAGCATTTTAGGATGCACAAATTACAACAGAGGCGTGGAGAGATTAAGAGGGAAGGAGGGTGGGCCGTGAGCATGGGCCAGGGAGATGGAGAGCCAATGAGAGGAGGAGGAGACGGGAGATTAACAAAAAGATGGGCCGCGACACTGACTGCCTTTTTGAATTTCCTAAGAAAGCTTGGTAAGCTCTTCCCTCTGAAATTCAAAGTGGTCTGTAAAGCGGTGTAATGCCAAAGCAGAGGATCGGCCTCCATTCCTGTTAATCCCAAATCCATCTGAAAATAATGAAGACCGGCATCAGCAGGTTGCTTCAAAGATGTTTATCATAAATGACACGCACACGCACACACACACACACACACACATACATAGATAGCGCTGCACACAACTGACAGACAGTGCATTTGCAGATTGGCGCGGGCCATAGTTCTTGGTGATGGATGAGGTGATAGCTGCCACCGCCTGAGCCTTGGCATCATGTGAATAATTAAAGCCTGCCACCGGTGGAACAATTATACTCAGCCATTGAAGGATGGGCGGAAGGACAAGGCGTGATACGTGGTGAATAGCAAAAGGCGCCGGGAGGGGGCGGGGGTACGCGGGGACGCGGCCCGGCTGCAAATTGATTCGGTGACCACAGCAGCGGTATCACAGGCGGGATCCCTTCGAGCTGAACATATCCAACAGGTCGCTGTCAAAAAGGGAAAAGGGAGGTTTAGTCGATGGCGTGAGCCGAGGGGCAGTAACGAAGAACACTGAAAAGAGGCTGCAGCAGGAACCTGTGAAGTTGCCCGTTGACCCCTGTGCCCCTTCCATCCTTCCATCGGGTGGAAGGCTGAGGACCATCAAGACCTCCCACTGCACTTATTTTTTTCTTTTTAACTTAACTGACCCATAGCTTTATATTACTAACCCATAGCATTATATTCTATTCAATTGTTTTTCTTATTCCTGCACTAAGTTGTATGTTGTCCATTGTCCTACTGTCTGCTTTCATGCACCAAAAGCCAAGTCAGATTCCTCATATGTCTGATATGTTACGGCAATACGTGTTTCCTGATTCCTGGTTCAAAGGCTGATCAAATGGGAACTTGAATCTGCTCCAGTGCGGTGATGGCGTTGTCGCAAAATTCTGTCAATTTAAATAGTAGTTTAGAAATTTAGAATGTTGAAAAATATACATTTTGCAGTGGGGCACACCACCGTCACGCCACTCTGGCCTTTGTACCGTTGTGGCCCCTTCCTTTGAGAACATTTTTCTTGGTCTTTTCTCCGGCTTTTGCCGACTCATTGCAAGAGTATACCTTCTGGTGTATCAGCTTAAAGCCATTGGACGGAATTTGAGGAGCACCGGATAAAAAAATTAAAAAAAACATAGTGACCTGCTAATCAAGCCATTGCAACTTTTCTTACCTTTTGTTACCAAACAAGAGCAATTCTATCAATCCCAATGTGTTGTCAGTATTCCCCGGTGAAACTAAATAGTTTGTAAAAAGCGGACTATGATATTGGTTATAAATTTAGAAAATATTGTGTTATTTAGAGAAGGTGCTCTAAAATAGGTTATAGGTTATATTGTAAACTATTTTCCCATTTTTTCCTAAGTTTTTTTTTTAAAGGCATTTTTATTTTCCTCTCGACTTTAAAGGCATCATTTCCCTTCAGGACTTGAGACCAAACCAAAACGCTGCCAGTGATCTCCTCGGCTCAATCGCGTCACATGACTCCGCGTTCTCTCTTGGTCACGGGCTCATTGTCACGCCAATGAAACGCTGCAAAGACTCCTTTGCGGATAGGCCGCCATTGCTCAAAGGGAAGGCCCGTCTCTGATTCCTGCAGAATGCCACGGGCGCTGTTGGCACATGCACGGCTCGGGTTCTGGGCGCCACACGCTCCTCTTATTTCTTTTATTGCGTGGTCACTAATGGCATAGTGCAAAAGGAATCCTACCGGGATGGTAGATCCAAAAGCCCAAAAACCCGTGACACAAGTGGAGAAAGGGAAGGTAGAGGAGGCAGAGAGAAATAACAGCCCCGCAGCTCCCGCCGCCCACCGAGGCTTTAAATCTCTCTGTGATGTGAAGAAGAAGACGGAAAACAACCAAAAGAAACCTTTGGCATAATTTAAAACGCCGACGTGCTTGGATGAGCGGCCCGGAGTCCTGTGCGTGTTGTGTGTCTTTTGTTTGCGCCTGTTGACTTCTTTTCTTCCTCCGTGTGTGTATTCCTGTGTTTCCTTAAACATATCAAGTCTCAGGAACAACAAAAGACCAGCCCATGTTTGTCCTGTCTCTTCATATGCAGCATTCTCATTTGTCTGCTAGTTATTTGCTGACCAAAAGTGAAGCACATGTGAAAAACATGGCTGTTAAATGCTGCTTTTTCCTTAAGACAATGGGAGCGTGATAGCGTGCATGATATCATAGATCATTGTCTTTTGCTTCCACAATAGGCCTTGATGGAAGAGAAGTCAGCTGAGCTTTCGTCATGAACAGGAACTTTAAAGCCATTTCAAGACAAATATGGATTTCTTTGTGTTTTTGCTTTCTGTACTTGATACACCAATCTGCCTGGTCCCGTGTTGTGTTCCTCACGATCTCAATTTGCGCCCCAAACGCGATGTGATATCACCGCGTGCACTCTTCTACTCCAGCTGTGTCAGCCTGAATGACAACACGCCTGTATGGACTGTAATATTCCAGTGGCCGAATATGGAGGCGTCTGTCTGCCGCAGCAGCGGAGATTAAAAGATTAATAATTCAACCGCAGGTCATGAATCAACTTTTTCTTTCTTTTTGCCATTTCAAAGGGGCACCGCCACCTCCAACAGACCCTTCTGGCCTGTACTCTGTTTGCCTCAACAAAGGAGAACTGATTGTTCTTTGTTGATATGAGCTGAGATCAGGAGAGAGTGTTATTTAATTCTTGACATGATTACAGCAGTCTTAGAGAGTCAACGCCGTTAACGTGAACATGTAGGACGCTTTGCTCAGTGCTTAAGGACTGTGTGACCAGGTTTGTTCCGGGTCAAGGTCAATCCAATTCCTTTGGAGTGGTACAGCTGGGATTCGATTGAGCACCAATTGAATCTTCCATAAATTATCATTTGTAACGTGTAATTTCCTATCTCGACCCGACAAATTGAACGAGAAGTGTACTAGAGTCGGGTCACTGCCGGCCTTTTGGCAGCATCCATTACAGTTTTAGCTGCATCCCACTCCGTTTGATTTTTTTTTTCCTTTATCTCTGATAGGTCACCTGTTTGGCTATGAAAGCCAATCATTATTGCTGTCATAGCCCCCTGAAAGCCCTCCATTCCTCCAAATTCTTACTGATGCCCATAATTCTCCAAGCCCCTTGCGGCAATCTGTGTTCTGAAGTACCTATTCCTTTGTGTCACTCCAGCCTCCTACTTGATGTATATCCTCTGTGCGGGAAATTGAAGCTATAACCCTCAAATCTCTTTCTGAACCCCCCCCCCCCCCCTCCCCCTCCCCCCCGTTCCTCTTTTTTATTGCAGTTGCTGGCTTCGCCTGGACACCTACTTCATTTGGAGTTTCATAGGACCAGCAACCTTGATAATTATGGTAAGCGTTACCCCCCAAACCGCCACCCCCACCCCTTCTGCTCATTAACCCTACTTAGCCTGCGGGTCATCGCTTAAATGCTCCACCGAGATTCCTGATTTTGACTCCCATCCTCCCTCTTTTCACTGCCCTGTTGAGCGTTTATGCCACCGCCGGGCACGGACCCGTCCAGAAAAAACGAATGAGGGGTGTAGAAAATATACTGCAGTTTGTCGCCCCGCTGCAGTCACCGGCTAAGACAATTATTGGGGGTTAGGGGGCGGGGGCGGGGGCGGCGGGGGGGGGGGGGGGGACACACAGTGAACTAAGTATGCAGTGTTGGAGTAATCCGCACTGCGATTATGATTGATTCTGTTCCTGTTCCAAATCGCACTACCTTTTTTAGCCACACAGACAGCTTTGGGTGTAGATACACAGCCAGGACACACACACACATACTTTCTGTGCCTTTCCCAACTAGGGCAACCCCAATTTACCAATGAAATATCTCGTGCTTTGATCCATCCGCTTTAAATCTGACATTCCATCGAGTCGTAGCACAGGTCCTGCTGCTCTGCTGCTAAAATCCCAACATGCATAACGCACCCTCATGCTCCAGTTGGGTGCAATCATTGTATGACACTGTATGCTTTACAACTTAATCATTTATTTCAGGTTCACAAGCAAGAAAAGAGCTCAGGTCCAAAAGTCCTCTGTGAGTTTGGTGACAGTTCGGGCAAAGATGTCATGTTCGAGTACTCGCGTCATATAAGCTTAATTTCAGCTGTGAACGTCTGTAAAGTAAGGGAAATTTTAATATTACTATACCTCCATCATATTCGACTATCAATATTTATAACCAATTTCTTAAATTGATCAGTATTTGCTTAAAAAAAGGAATGAAATATCCAATCTATACAAGAACCACACACGCCATGTAGACAATATTTTGTCGCTTTACACAAACGTCATTTTCCTGTTTGACACCAATGTAAAATATGAAACACCATAATCTTTACCATAACAACACTAATCCCTGTGCAACAAGCTCTGCAGCCGTGCCAGATATTCCCTGCGCTTGTCTCCAAGTGTGAGACAAGTTTGAATAAGTCAGACGGAAACGCTGCCCCGCACAAGTATGCAGCTGTCGCGTCCCGGCGTTCACTGTTCAGTTCGTCACACACCCATAGAGGGTCCGTGGGATTTTGTGCTCTGTTTGGCAAAGTGGAAAAGCACGTCTGGCTGCAGCGGTCCAGCTCTGTGCTACAAAGTGCTCTGATTTAAAATGAACAGGAAACATAAAACCTCTCTCTCTCTGTCTCTCTCTCTCTCTCTCAGCTCAATGTGATCTTCCTGGGCATCGCTCTCTACAAGATGTTCCATCACACGGCCATCTTGAAACCGGACTCCGGTTGCCTGGACAACATCAAGTAAGAGTACTCGCATCACCCGAAATATCCATAAAAGTCCTCCAGAAATAGCCCTCCTCATGACGTTTGTCACGGATGGGAGGAATGTTTCAACGGGACGAAGTCGCCCCCCACCAAATGCACTCTGACAGATGATGTGAGATACTATTCCTTCAAGTCTAATGAAGCCTTGGTGAAAGATCTTACTCTGTATTCAAGCCCATGTTCCCGAAAAATTCACACTTTCTTGCCGCCTCACCCCCCCCCCCCCCCTTAATATTTCGAAAAACCTCATTAGAAGCACTTAGGGGTGTGAAGACCCAACCCAGGGGTCCTAGAGTCTGAGGCTGCAAGGTAAGCACCTCCTATTAGGCTGAAAGGTTGTGTCAGGCATGGTTACAGTCAAACGGGTCTTCTTCTGCGTCTCCGCTGTTGTCGCTGTTGTCCGCGCGGGAAGAGGCACATTCCTGACGGGGTGTGATCCTGATGTCAACACGCCGCCGATGAACATTCGCATCGCGCTCGGTGCTCTCTGTTTGTTTGGGTCTGTTCATCTGCCTTTGCCCCGGTTGCTTCCGGATGGCGTGGAAGCTTGCGGGACGATAATGGCGATGATTCAAACGTTCCTTAGTGTTTTACATATCTGGAGAACATTTCAGTTTGAATCCTTCAGCATATATTCAGTGTCATTCATGTCAGTTTTTGCAAAGGTAAGTTTCAGCTAGTAAAAGTTTTCTGTTCGGTCCGTCAGATGTATTTTGTATACGTACGGATACACACTGTTGCATCTATATCCATGAAACGACAGAGAGGCTCAGTAGTCCAAACCGAGTCCAAACAAGACTTCCAAATGTTTCCTTTTACGGTCCCTTTGCCCTTTAGAATGAAACCGCACGTTCGGTCCTTGTCTTTGGTTGAAGCTCAAGCTGCCTGGTGTCAGTGAGGTCTCGATCCACACAGGGCCTAGAGTTGTCTTGCTGTCTCCTCCGCTTTCTTTCTCAGCCACTCCGGACACATTAGTCTACTTTATGGCCCGGCGCTCCTTCTCTGTGGCATCACATCGCCGTTTGTGTCTCAGCGGCGCAGTGGCCCCCGTCTGCCCTGCTCCTCGCGGCACAGTGATACACAAAGAAAAACAATCTCCATCAGGCATGATAGAGCATGCTTAAGCTGCACCGTGTCCGACCCTACTTTGTTTTTCAATTACAAATTCACTGCGGGATGCTCCTGGCCGGAGCTGCGGTTTTAAAGTGCTGCATTTTGAGCAGGCCCAAAGTGACTGACATTACAGTTACCTCGACGTGGCACGAGGCAGAGAGGCGAGATTCAACGCGATGTGTCCATTTTTAGAAACACCTACGTCGCTATATTTTGCCGTTGGAGCCGCTACGCGAGCTCTTCATATGTTCAAGCTCACTTAATGCTATCAAACGATTGCTACTAAGTGACACAATACGTACACACTTATATGAGAACAGTCCATTTTTGTTTTATTGCTTATCTATCGTCGTTCTGCTATTTCTGCCATGCTCTGGCAAAGCTACAACCAGGTCCAAATACTTTGCTGCAATGTTGACGACAGGTCAATGCAAACTGGGGTGGCTACATTGTTGAAGCCATTTAGTATCTCCTCCTTTTTCCCAATTTGCAACCAGATAGTGGCAAATTGAAATAACAGTATTTAAAACTTAAATCACTTCTGTGAAGAAAGGAAAGAACAGCAATTGCGTCACGACTAGAGAATTGTGCAGCAGATGCCTGGATCGTTGACACCGCCGCCCCGACTGGACTTTTCCAGCGATCTGAATGGACATCCGACTGTCCTCTGTGCTTCTGGAACGCGCGGCCTTTCCCATTCCATTCCTACGGAGTGAAATCACCGCAGTAGTGTGTCCACAGTGTAGTTTTTTTTTTTTTCGAGAGCAGCCCAGCGAGGGTCTCAGAGGCACAGGCTCGTTTGTCCCTCAGACACCATATGCGACCAAAACAAATTCAGCCCCGAAACATCAAACGTCCTCTTAAGTGTGATGCCAACCCCCCCCCCCCCCCCGGCCAGCGTGGCAGGCGCACCACCACCTGCAGCCCCCTCCACTTGCACACGCTGAGGAACGGCGCGGAAACAAGGTTGCTTGGTGGAGGTCCTGAACCACGACCGCGCCGGCAGAAGCCAGAAGAAAACGCTGTACTAGTTTTCCGGATAACATTTGTCACGGCGGTTCTGTATGTTGCCCTTCTTTGGTGCCGCAAGACACATTGCGTGGTTTTGTTCTGCAGTAAAATATTGACTGCTGGAGCTCTCGGTGTCGTGTGATTTATTGCACTGGCCCCTCATAACGTACAAAACAACTGACCTCTTGACCCCTCCCCGCTTCCCCCCCCCCCCCCCCCCGAGACTCACTCACTTCGAAACAGTCGGCATTGTTTCACGTGACCGCTGCAGAGTGGTTTTGGAGCAGCGGCGCCTTTGTCAGCCCTCGTTCATCTGACACGGTGTTTGGGTCCAGACCCCATTTCTCAACACGAGGGCGGCCGACGCGTTCGGACAACCGGCTTTACTGAATGTGCCGTTGAGCCAAGCGCATCATGCCAGGGTCTGGTTCTGCATGAGCCAGTAGAACTAGGTAAGGATGGCAGGGATGGAGTGTTGGGCTGTGGTGGAGCAGTCAGTCATTGAAAAGCCCCCATTTGCCAGTCGGCTTTTCTACGACGCACCAAAGTGAACCAGTTTGATTGTGATAATGATATTACGGGTTAATTAAGTCAATCTATCCCTGTTTAATGAGCCGTGTGCTCTACTGTGTTATATTTCTGCTGTTTGCCTCCTCTTTAGGGTTTGATGTCCCGTCTTCGCTTTAGATTTCATCACACTGCTTTGTTTTACTATGAATGTTTCATCTCTTTTCCGCTTCGGATCTCTTTCTACCTCCCTCCCTTTCCTTTTTTTGATAAGCGCACACATCCTTCCTTTTAATCTACAACATCTTTCTGTTTTTCATCTTCCATTTTTCTTTTTCCTCTTCATTTTAGCTACCGTTATTATGATGGATGTGTTATTGTAGAATGGCACTGGTAAGATGCAACGTTTCTCAATAAGAGGATGTAGAATAGATTTGGTGTTGTGTTTGATGTGTTTTTTTTCCCCTCCTCACCCATTAATAGTGACAGTGGCTGCCACTGCCCTGTGATTCATGGATTACAACATGACTTTTGCACCGTCGTGATTTTCCATAGCAATCTTGCTCCTGAATGTGGATTATTTAGAACATGATGGACTGTAAAAAGAAGTGTTTAGGAAGGTGTGCCTTTTGACTTGCATAGCTTCCTTGCAGCACAGATGAGAAACTTCAGTCGAAATGTTCTAACGAGGATGATTTCAAAGATACAAAACGTCTACGCCGACATAAAAAAACTTTGCGCTCTTGATGTCTTAAACACAGGGGGGCGATTTTTAAGCCTACTTTTGGTTGAATAATTGACACCCTGTCGAGTTGGTCACAGAACTTTTTTCCCCTCAGAAACAGCCTATAAAAAGACTTCATACAGATTTGAAACAGGTTGAATTGTCCAATTGCAATCTCATGCATAAATGATCTGTGACATTGCAATGAATGGCAGCTCTGCAAATGAAGTCATTTTGAAGGAAATTGGTGGTAATTTGATACCCGTCTGAACGGGTTCTCTGCTCAAAATCGCTAATTCTTTCAAAATTCTAGTAGACGATTGGTACGATGAAGCTTCTGTCTCTTTTTTTGTGCTTCGAAAGCCTGGAAGTGATCTGCTGCAACCCCTCAAAGATGGCTGGTACATCTACATGTTGCACTGCCATTAACATACATAGATGGTTGAGTAAAAAGCACAGTTGAAGCACAAGTACTTCTGCAACTGAGATGCTATATTTAACATTCTAAAATGGTATTAAAATACACATTTAATTAGAATTATTTTTAAATAGCATATTTTGCCTTACCAATTAGTGCTCCTTACATAGATTACGATGCCAAATATATGAACCGAGAGGTTTTGCAGCGGTTGTAATAGTAGCTTTCAGGCATGCTGCCGTCCTGGTAGGGAAAAAAACAGATCTTTGATAAGTGAGCTCTTGTGCTTTTCAGGTGCTCTCATGCAGTCTCTAAAGTTTTGCCCGAAGGCTCCTTACATGCGGCTCTCGAACTCATCCCTTATATTTGTATCTGATAACTCCAGATAAAGATAAGCCGTGTGCGATAGGAGTCGCAGCCTCTTCATATCCTGTCCACTCGGACGCATTACTCATGACCTCATGTGTCTCCGTCGTAAACCATCCGGCGGACAAAGCTGTCACTCGTTAGAGGAGAATATTTTGCTCTCTTTGTGCCCACTGCTTGTGTTTCTGTGTCCATTCTGGGGGCAGTCGTCGTGATGAAGTACCTCTCCAACCAGGTCATTAAGACAGCCCTGGGAAAATTATGTTTAATGGTTGCCCCGGTGAATTCATAAATCATTTATTTTGCCGCACACCTGGCTCATTTATAACAGCTTAAATGTGAAAGTCTTCCAGCGTCCGTGAGGGGAGTTAGATAGTTAGAACCAGGATAATTAGGGTTACCACCTGTAAATCACTAAAAAATACCCTCCCAAAATGTATGAACGGCAGGTGTTTTGATGTGAACGCCGTGAATTCCTCTTTTCAACTCTGCTGCCAAAATAATAAATAATTGTCATTTTCCTTCTTGTTGTATTGTTTCCCTCCTAATGTCTATGTTTTTACGTTGTATTTATGGCCACACGTTTTTGATAACGTCTCTTAATGTTTTGTTATGTGATATGATTTATTTCTGCTTTTTTTATTTCCTTTTATTTGTCTCTCATCACGTGACTCAGCTATCAGGATTATGAACCTGAGATCAAGTAAGACAAGAACGGAAGGGCCATTTTCCCATAATTCCATTTTTCATTTTACTCCTCCATATGAACATTTCCGCAGCCGAATCCATCTAGATGCCTCTCTGAATCATTAACGTGAGTTACTGCGGAGCACTAAGTTATGATGGAGGCCACATTAGTGTGCACACGGCACTCTTGTCTTAAATATACGCAGCCCACAGATGTGACAAGCAAGATTAGTTTTAAATGGCACCTGCATCTTCACAGTGCAGTCTATAGCTATATTAGCTTTGTAATGTAGATACGGCGCTCATCTTTGTCAGTTATTAATCCTTTTTTCTAGGAATAGATGGATAATGAATAGATAGACATGGGTACACTAGTTCATATTAATTATATTACATTTTATGTAGCCTAATTAATTGGCTTTACCCCTGGAGCCGAAATATCAAGATGTATCCAACAGCGTCGCAATAGTCAATTATGATCTGGTTGTGTGCGATAGTTTTACTAAAAACGTGTCGCTCAGATCAGAGGCTGCCGAGAGAAAACACGAATGCCTCCTTCAGATGGGTGTGAGAGCACTTAATCCCACTGAAAGAGAAGATTGTCAAGCATGCAGGCTGTTGGACATGACAGACGCGTGCGAGAGCCCGCCTCTTTACTAAAAGGCTGTAGGTGAAGAGAAAGGGCCACTTTTGTGCAGAGTGGACCCTGCGTGGAGATGGAGCCTTTCCTTCTTAGTAGAGTCTGTGTTTGCATTCATTATCCCATGCACTTATTTAAATAGTCTTCTAATGAAAATGCCATGTTCTGTTGCTCTAGCGTTTGTGCAGAACTGCGTTCTCGTATGTGCAAATGTGCAGTTTAATGATCGTCTGTGGCTTTTGAAACCATCAGTGGCAAAACGCTTCACAGAGCAACTAAGCAAAGTAAAAGGAAGCAAAGAATGAAAAAAAAACAAGAATCCATTGTCATTTCTCATGAATTTCTCCCACTTCTTCATTTGTGTGCCTTTTCTCCCTGTGGATTAGATAATACATTGAACTGATGTTTCTTCCTAAAGTTGTGACTTTCAACCTCCATTTATTGTGTGCAAAACAGGATTCAAAGCCCTTTGAGCACTATGACGCGTGTATTTTTTTTTAAGATGGCCGTTTGTCTATGTTCCAGATCATGGGTCATTGGAGCAATTGCCTTGCTGTGCCTGCTGGGCCTGACCTGGGCCTTTGGCCTGATGTATGTCAACGAGAGCACTGTGGTCATGGCCTACCTGTTTACCATTTTCAACTCCCTGCAAGGAATGTTCATCTTCATCTTCCACTGTGTGCTGCAGAAAAAGGTACGGGGTCATTCACAGGACGCGCCGTGATCATTGGGTCCTTGTCACGCTTCGGCCATCAAGCCTTCTCCCAGCTTCTCCCAGCGCTCCGAGTAGGATGTCGTTCCTGACTGTGGCTGTGTTTCTTTTTTTCTTCCATACAGGTGCGTAAGGAGTACGGTAAATGCCTGCGTACCCACTGCTGCAGTGGCAAAAGTGTGGACAGCTCCGTCGGCTCTGGAAAAGGCACCGCCTCCCGCGCCCCGGGACGGTACTCCACTGGCTCACAGGTGGCAAAACCTCTACCGTCATTTTCCTTCTGTCTTCGGCGTGAAACAAGCTAACTCTCATTTGGTTTTAGACAGGAACTTTTACCTTTTGACACAGCGATGGCGTTCCATGGCATCCCACTTTGTGCACCTCTTTAAGGACTTGGATGTGTTGCACGTCGTCATTAAGAACATTTGAGAAAATGTTTTCGAGGCGACTGCGATATGGTCGGAAATGAAATTAGCTGTTAAGCTAAAAACAAAATGGATTACACAATGTCAGTCCGGCATTGAGTTCCACATTCCCAAATATGTGAATTTCTGTCCCCTGGGAAGTGTTTATGGATTGACCTGAAGTATAGGACAAATTGCTGTGATGCACTGTAATTGAACATATTTGCATATTTTAAAGATTGTGGTTTCCTTCCAGTGTTCAGTTATATAAATAGTCCTTGGAGTCAAGTGTGCAGTTTGCAACCCACGGTACAAGCCTGTTTCTGCACACAGATGAAAGCGTTTAATTATACACAGTGCTTTGACAAGATGGCTCGAACCTCAAGCTCAGTGGCTTTATATGAGCAAGACGGGAATGGAAACACTCAGAAAGATGTGCTTGTTTACTGCTTTCTCTGAGGCGTCTAAATGAATGTGTAATCAGCAAAGTACATTGGAACCCGCTGGCTATGAAATGGTTCAAGTTTTTTTCATCCGTCCCAAAAAAAGCAACACTGTCATTTCAAACCCATCTGTCCCCCAGGTGCCGGGGACAACATGACGTAGAATATGTTAATGTTTGTTTTTCCTGTTAAGAGTTGTGCGTCACTTGGGGCTGACACAGAAGGGCGGCCTTGATCATACCACATCTGCGTGGGCAGAGTAGATGGTTACGTTTGAATGTATAACCACGTGCTCAAGATGGGAATGTCAAAGTAAAAATGTAATTAGTAAATTGGCACATTGACATTTGTTTCAAATGTAGGTAATGATGATGGAAGTGATTTAGTTGAGCTGATTTTTGTTAACGTGAAATCGTTACTTCTTGTACTCTTAGGCCCTGCTGCTATGTTGTAGTTTGCCTTTCATACATATAAGCTAGTGCCATTGCAGTGTGGGGTTGATACTCTTGCGCCAAAGTATTATTAACGATATCAATCATGAATCAAACATTTCGTTTTTACAAAATAAGTTATTTCCACCATCACCAATTTCTAAAATCTGTGAAATCGCGTGCCAAGCCCGTCTGGCATGGAATGGAAAGTATTCAGCTCCATGGTTGAATACCCAAATCCTTCTCAGCTTGTGCAACAGCCCGTGGGACCCTAACATAATTAACCAGGGTGAGCCCCTTTGGATTGAGCATTTGAAACCTGACACTTATTTGGAGAGCTTGACTGATCGCTTTATTATTGACTTCACCTATCCCAGTACGAGTGCTCATCTTTAATTGGATGTTTCTTAGCCCGTGACCGACACGTTTAATGGCTTAAAAACTTTATGTCTCATATTTAACCCTTTAATTGTTCTCAAAAGTAGGTGAACAAAATAGATCTTCACAAACATGTAGTGATGTTGTTTATATTTTCGGACGACGATCAGAGTGGATTCTGACGCGTTTGCCGTGTCGTTTTGTCCTCGCAGAGCCGCATCCGTCGAATGTGGAACGACACAGTCAGAAAGCAGTCCGAGTCTTCTTTCATGACCGGAGACATCAACAGCTCTGCATCCCTGAACAGAGGTACTTGGTCCCACAGCAAACACTTGTACTTGAATATTTACTTTTTTTTTCATTTACTTGAATACACTGGCCTTCACCTTTTAGACGTATTACTAATACAAGATACAGCTTTTCACATAAGATTGCAGATGTTGTGGTTGCAGTCCTTTCTATTCATTAGGACACAAAGACTTTAGATTATGAAAGCCCGTTTTTTTGAAAAGCAAGCTTTTAACTGCAAACCTTGAGTTAAGGTGAATCCTTTCACAAAACGTTTGCACAAAATACTCCAAATAATTGAAATGTCAAAGTAGAAAACGTTTTTTTTTTTTGCCCAAATGTTAATAATCACCAAACATAAACGAAAGTTAAATGTAACTACTTCAAAAGCTCGGTGCAGTTGTCAACAGCTCTGGAAGAAAGAATGTGACCGTGAAGGCGAGGCTGATTGAAAGAGGATAAAACCCTGATTTGGTCTCCCATTGCTTCAAAAACGTGTTTTATCATGCATTTTATTTTCGAAGCATCAATAAATCAGCAAAATTTTGAGCGAATAAATCAAATTGTTTACCAAAATGCTGGTTTTGGCCATTCGGTACTACTCAGAAAATTGCCTCTCCGGGGAAAGTGCTGAAAAATAAACAGTACAAACACTAAAAGTAAAAAGCACATTTCCGGAATGTATTTGACAGCAGCCCAGAGTCCCTCAGATTGCAGAGGAAGGCATCAGACATGGAGTGGCTGGCATCCATCCCCGGCGCTCTCACCGCATCCTGGGATGCAGGGCTCCAGTCCCACGCGGCTCGCTCTCTAAATTCACTCCGGGCGCCTGCTTGCGTCGACACTAATGCACAGTTACAATGATGGATTAATGTTCAACACAGGGCAGAAGTGTCAGGTCCTCAATAATTAGACACTCAGCTTAGCGCCATCAACGGACACAGCCTCAATCCATTGTGGAGGAGCTCGATGGGAGCGGGAGGTGGAGCGAGTGAAAAAAAAAAAAGCTGCGGAATAGGCAACACCAAGACGTTCCGTGAAGGCAAAAAGGCAGAGTCGGTAATCACGAATGCAATTTCATACCCGTGGCTTCTTACCAGATTGGATTTGATAGAGACAACACTCACAAGAGTTTAAGAGTGTGTCCAGCCATCGCAAGTATCACAAGGAACAGATGCAAATCAAATTCCACTTATCCGTGGCTGCTCCAGCGCTGTGATTAAGGTATTATGAGTTGAGCAGCGACTATTTCCTGCTGATTTGTCCTTTTGATTCCCCCCCCCCCACCCCCCCCGCGCCTCCACCTCCAGAGAGCGAGCTCGCAGCTGACACTCTCGCAGCGTCCCTCTCGAGAGCGAAGTCATGCAATCATCCTGATAGCATGGCATGTTCAATTTATCGCAGTGTTCGGGGGTTATTGCGGCACACAATCAGTGCAATCAGTGACGCTTTGGAAATTGTCCAATTTACCCAACATAGACACAATAAGTGGGGGATCTGTCACTTGGAGAATCCAAAAGGGGCTAGTGTGCATGGACTACACTGTAATTAGGGCATAGAGCAACAGCAACAACAAATTACTGGTTAAAAAAAACAAACATTTTAAACATTCTGTTTTCCAAGATCAATAATAATACGGTAAATAATTGCTAATCTCAATATTGATTTATGCTGAAAGATGAGCAAAACCACCGAGGCTTATATTTTTTTTAAATAGCATAAAGGATTGTCTTCAAAATGTGATCATGCGTATTAAATTAAAAAAAGAAGATGGTCATCATCACAAGATAAAAATCCCTTTGATTGGTTTAACAGATTCAAAGCATTAGAAAGGGACAATGCACACTGCCAGAAGGTCTAAGTGATGTGCACGTGTACCTCAGATAAAATACATTTATATTGGTTGCACACAAATTCATCTGCTCCAAATTCTTGAATTTGCTTCTTTCAAAATAATAGCAAAGTTTCACATTGACCGGTTTTGTAAAAAGGTTTTCAAGGGAATTTTTGCAGCATACCTGATATTCAGCATGATGCATTCAACCACTTTGGAAATAAATATTTTTTCTCAATGGCAAAAATAGCAAAAACATCTGGGGTTTTGCACCATTCAAGTTTCAGATTGCATCAAAATCGAATCACAGGGCTCAGACTGTGAGTACTGCTTTGGTCTGGTGCTATGTGGTCGGGATTTGGATGTGTCATCTGGTCAAGTGTCTAATAAGTGTCTCATGAATAGAAAATAAGCTAATGTTCTTCTTACGTAAGAGGTTGGAGTAAAAACTCATGGCCACAGAGGTAATGCCACTCGCCTTTCAACATTATTATATTTTATGAATGCACCAAGTGAAATTTCTCTATGTGTTACATATGTGGCAATAAATGGATTCTGATTCTGAAAGAAAAGCCTAAAGCATATGCTGCTTTATCGTTCGTTTTACTCCAAATGGGACCACAATACACAAAAAGCACATTGAGGTAATAAATCAAGTAAGACGTAGGATAATTTTCCTCATAAACTTCTAAACAAACTGATTTGTTTTTGCAACCACAACTTCTGCCCCGACTGGTCATTAGTGAGACTGTTAAATTGTAAAACTGCTAATCATTGCAATATCTGTTCAGGAAAGGTCTCATGCAACAGTCTAGAAATGTTCATGTGTTGTTTTGGCCATGTCAACGTTTCTTCGTGATGTATGTCTGTTAACGCCAGTATGCTACCTGAACGTGGCACACAGAAATACTAATGGCTGCCATTAAAGGTATAATGTGTTGAGAGAGAGTAAATAAGAAGAGAAAAACAGCTCCTGATTGTTTACATTCTACAGAAGAAATACACATCCCCAACGCTACGGGCTGCAGCGCTAAAGGCACGTTTCATCCGGCCGTGGCGTCTCCGTGTCTCCGCCCGGTCACTGACACGGTCCAATGTAGCACCAGGCAGACGGGGGAAAACACATAAAAACACACAAGGATATAACAACCCTGTTTTCATTTTTCACTCGTACCAGGCGCTGTTTGACTTAGGAATGAGAACAGGCAGCACACCCTTGCTTATTGGCTGGGGGTCACCTCCCCGCGTGGGGTCCAAATGTTCTGTACTGATGCCCAGAAACGTCCTGAGCACAGCAGAATCAGGCGAGTGGAGTCAGAGAGCAGGCTTTCTGCAGATGCAGACGCTGCTACACCCTTCAGGGGGTTATAAGTCATGTTTCAGAGCAATTAATTTCTAGGAAACGGTTGCGTACGATGCTTTTTTTAACAATACAATTGACACACTTTGGCCAATTAGCAATGTCAGCTCCGCCACTTTCATGTAGCAAACCCGCCCCTGCCCCCCCACTCCATTAATGATCATGTGATCATTTGGGTGTTAATGGCTGTCATTGCTCAGCTGCATCTGCCCAACTGATATGTGTGTTCTCTCTCTTTCTGTCGTCCAAATCTCAAACTACCCACCTACCCTTCTCAACACTCTTCTTCTCTTGTGTCTTTTTTTCTCTGTCTCGCTCTGTCTCTTTCTGGCTGCTCCAGGGGCTATGGCTAACCATCTTATACCTAATGCACTCCTACGTCCTCATGGCACTAACAATCCCTATAACACATTGCTTGGGGACTCGGCAGTCTATAACAACCCTCTGGGCATGTACAACACACAAGGTGTGCTAGCTTCTTTTCATTCTTTAACATTGTGGTTAGGGCAGTGTTTTTTTTTTTCTTTTTTCGTGCTGTTTGGCCCTGGAGAAACTCTGGGGTTTCACATCCCTGTTCATGCCCGGGAACAGACTGCAACTTCATGATTGGCGAGCTCCAAGTGACAGACTTGCACTGAGCTGAAGTGCCAGTGTCTACCCCTGAGTGATTCTACTGGGCTTTAATACAAAATGGGAAAAGAAAACAAAACACTGCTCCATGTTGTGTGTGTTAGCATTGAAACAACTACAGCTTGTGTTGCAAAACAGGTTTGTCCTGCTGAGCGTTTTTTCATTGGGGGTGTATCTTGTCTTCAGGTCAGGCCAGGCCATTACGTTACAAAGTACACCTTCAGGCATTTGGCCAACATAGACATTGCATACAAACATGGGCCTGTTGTTAGCGAGATACACCCCCAGGCATTTATTTTAAATGTGCTCTTGTTTGCCATGTCTTTTGTCTCTCTGTTTAGAGCTTTTTTTTTCGATAGCTTAACCATGTTCCATTGAATGAAATAGTCTGAAGATTAAAGATGAGGATTAGTGTTAATTTGATTCTTAGTGTTTTGATATTTTCATGAATTCCTTCCATTTTAAGCCATGAATTGTTGTTTACCAACTCCTTCAATGAATAAATTAGCCTTGCATTTTGAACTTGAATTTGATCCCCCCTCTACATTTAGCTTTTTGGGGGAGGTGAGATGGTGGGGTCAGTAGGTCAATGTATTGGTCCTAGAATAAATCTATTCGATACCAGTCTTATTTATTTTAACTCAATTTTGAGCTGTCAGTATGAAATTCCTGTAAATTTGTGAGTCAGTACAACTGAGACACTCGTGTGTTACCGAGACACAAACTCACAGAGCTTTGATCGGGGCATAATTTATGTATTCAATACAAGTGCTGCATCGGAGCTGGTGACAGTGGGCTATAATTCACCTACATTGCCTTAGATGTTAAAGAACTATCTGGAGGGATAAAAATGCAAATACATCCAACGATTAACTGGTACTTTTGACACTCCACCACCGTTGCTATTTTTCGACCTGAAGGATTCTGCAAAAAGTCTTTGCAAGGCATCTCTACTTTTATATATATATATACGTATATATGCACGATAATATAAAGCGATTGCATTCCAGCCGCATTTTCTTGATGCGTCATCAGCATACTGTATGTGCACATTTCTCTTCTACCTGTCACTGTGCTTACTGTGTTTTCTTTTCTTCTTTCCTTCCCCTCATGCTGTCCCAAAAAGAGCCCTACAGAGAGACAAGTATGGGAGTCAAACTAAACATTGCTTATCAAATGTAATTGACTTTGGCTTTACTTTCTTTTCACTCGCTGCTGACAAAGGGGTAATGAAAACAAAATGTCATTCCCTTTGGAAGTAACAGCATTATTTTATGACAAAGGCCCGCACCAATTCGAATAGACCTGTAAAAATCAGTTGAAATCACATCCTTGACTTCACTGCTTATTGTACTTTGCGCTTCTTGATGTAAAAAAAGACTTCAGGAATATGCTGCTTCTTACAGTCAAACATCTATTAGCCCGACTGAGTGGATCCAAATACGTTCACCATTTAGACTCAACATGCCGATCAATATAAAACAAGTTGTATTGTTATCAGTGCCCATGTCCATGCATTTATTGTGGTAATATTGTACCATTATGGTGGCAAAAGTATTAACAAGTACCAAGTAATTGCAATGGCACTGAAATACAGAAATTAGAGAAAAGAGGATGTTAGAGTATTCATTCTCTGTGCAGAGAAGGTTCAATCGTCATACAGTGCAATGCAGTCTGATGCAGGATGTTTACAGCTTATGAAGAGCAGAACAAGGGTGGGGTTAGGATGAAGTAATGAAAAGACATCCGGACAAAGGTTTTCCAACTGACAATTCTGTCGTTAACTGTTGAATGGTTAACGATTGAACGGTCAGCTATCTGCATCCGCATTCAGCCCCTTCCTGCTGTTAAAGGTGAGCACAGGCGCCATTGGTGGTCATTTATGTCACTGCACAACCAAGTGTGCGGGACACTGAGCGGTCTGACAATAAAAGCTGGTAGATAATATACCATCACACTATTCACTTTGATCAAGCCCACATATGTTTTGAAGGTCACTGAAATGAGTCTTCAAGTCATTCAATTTGTGGGCTTGACACTAGTAACAAGCAGGATGGCCTTGTATGACGTAGCTTGACTTAAATCAAACATCACCCTTTGCTGATGGCATGGACTCTGACAAACTGATAAAATGAGAAAACCGAAGTTTCATTCCTTTCAGTGTGGGTTGTTAAGTTTTATTAATTAAGTTCTCAAGAGAGAGAGCGAGAGACTAATTGTCTTTACACGGGCAAAGCAGACATGAAGTCTATTTTTATTGTTGCAACGCTCAAATGGGACAATATGGCAGGGGGCCAAATTTACAGCTGTTGCTCTGGTTTGTGTTCACTCTAAGTGTTGCATGCTTGGCCATGTTTTTGGTCTTTGTTTGCTTGATGCTTTGTGTGTGTGTGTGTGTGTGTGTGTGTGTGTGTGTGTGTGTGTGTGTGTGTGTGTGTGTGTGTGTGTGTGTGTGTGTGTGTGTGTGTGTGTGTGTGTGTGTGCTGTGCTGTGCCTGTGCTGTGTTGTTGCGTTTATTTCAGTGTTTTCACGCCATCAAATATTGCAAATTTGAATTGTGTCTTTTTTTTTTTTTATTACAAGGTAAGTGTGTGATGTTCATATTTACAGGATGACGTTTTTTATTGTGCTTTATGTCTTTCCTAATTCCTGAAATGAATTTGTGTTGGTGACTGGCTGCCATTTAGTTGTTGCAATTACATCCCATCAGCTTTATCTCATTCGCCCACTCTGCCCCCCCCCCCCCCCCTCCCCCAAACCCAACCCACGTTTGTCATTCCAGAGGGAATACTGAACAATGCCCGGGATACAAGTGTCATGGATACTCTACCACTGAATGGTAACCATGGCAACAGCTACAGCATCGCCAGCGCCGAGTACATGAGTGACTGCGTCCAGATCATTGATCGGGGTTACAACCACAAGGAGACCACCCTGGAAAAGAAGATCCTGAAAGAGCTCACCTCCAATTACATCCCCTCCTACCTCAACAATTCCCACGAGCGCGCAACTGAGCAGAACCGGAACCTTATGAACAAGCTGGTCAACAACGTCAGCAACGGGGGCAAGGACAGCGGCTACGGCATGGGCCTGGGGATGGGGATGGGCATGGGGATGAACGTGGCGCTGAGCCTGGACGAGCACTCCACCTTCGGCCCGCACCACGACGAAGGCCTGGGCCTGGACCTGATCCGCGAGGAGTCCAACGCGCCGCTGTTGCCTCAGAGACCCCTCCCGTCCCTGCAGGCGGTGGACGCCATGAACAATCACCTCCACCAGTCCGCGCCGCCGCCGCCGCCCCTCCCCCTGCCCCACCACCCCTTCTCGTCCGCCGCCACTTCCTCGTCTCGCCGGAGGATCCCGCAGGAGAACAGCGAGAGCTTCTTCCCCCTACTCCCCAACGAGCACACCGACGACGAGGGCTCATCGCCCGGCCACAACCACCAGAGGGACTCCCTCTACACCAGCATGCCCATGCTGCCCGGCCTGCCCGACCCGTCCGCGGAAGCCGCCGACGGCGGGGACGCCAAGAGCCCCGAGGCCGGCTCGGACGACGTTTACTACAAGAGCATGCCCAACCTGGGCTCACGCAACCACCTGCACCAGCTGCACTCCTACTACCACTTAGGGCGGGGCAGCAGCGACGGCTTCATCGTGCCCCCAAACAAAGAGGATCTGTCTCCAGAAGAAGCCCCGCCGGAGCCCTCGCACCTGGTCACCAGCCTATAGGCCCCAACGCCGCCGCCACCGCCACCGCCGCTCCTCCGGTGTTCCCCTCCGATTCCCGTAGTCCTCTTCACCGTGTCCCCTCGTTCCTCCAGTCGTTGGCAGTGGTAGCCTTTCTTTTTATTCTATTCTGTCCCCCCCCCCCCCCCCCCCCGGAGACAGAGGCGGAGCAAATGACTCGAACCCGCCTTCGCTGACCACAAGCCGGGGGCCATTGTTGCCGCGTCCGAGGCCTGATGTGTGACTATTTGGTTAAACATTGCAGGAACCTGTTGATGTTTGTGTTCCTCTTCTCCAACCCTGTGTGGTTTGGTGTGTTTTGTCTCGGTGTGAAAAGAGACAATTACTCACACAGGATTTTTAGGTCTCAGAGAAATAGTCTGACAGTCAGAATGAACTGCATAGCCCCCCTCCCCCCCCCCCCCCTCCCACCCCCCCAACTATACAAGTCTAAACTATAGACTTCTGCAGAATAAATGGGAAATTTAAAAAAAGGACTATTTTATTATACTTCTGTATCTATATTGCTTTTTTGAAAGATTTTCTTCCTCTTTGGTGAGTTGCAGCACATTTTGTTTGCTGAAGTGTCCCTTCGATGAAAACATGACGCAGAAAAAAAAAGAAAAAAAAAAACACCAACACACACACTTTGAACAATTACCACGAAGGAGTTATTGATCGTATGCTTTCAGGCATAGCTGTTGTTTTTCTTTCATTTTACTGTAATAACAGTTGTCTAAAGAGGGAGAAAAAAAACTAATAAGATAATTATGAGATATTTCTATGTAATTGTACAGATAACTAGCATTGCACACAGTAGTATGCTTTTTTTTGTTCCGGGCAAACCCTTTGTCTGTGTAAATGTAGTGGTTAGGAGCAATTTCGTTCTGTTGTGCTGGCATTTCTGGTTTTCTGGTACCAGTCTGTTTATTGTTTTTGTTTTCCTCTTTTATCACTTTCCAAGAATTGAACATCTGAATAGAAGCAAGATAACACAAAAAAAAAAAATCTATCACCACAAAACATGTACCGTGCTGGCATTTTCTGTGCTACATTTGTCTTTGTTTTCGGGTCTACTTTCTGTTTCATTTAGATTTCTTTCTCCTCTTGTTACTGTGTAGATAGCAGAGCTCTGATTCCCAGATCGTCGGGGACACCGAATAAGTCCAAGTCAATCACGAGGTGTCCCTCAGAAAGGTTGGTCGTGCAGTCTGCATCTCCACTGGCATTCGCTTGTGCTTCGAGAGAAAGAGAGCGAGAACAAATTGAACATTAATGAGCACTAGGCACTTGTACAAAACAGAAAGGTGTTTGTTTTACTTATTAAAGAAAAAGCTTTTGGAGTGAGAAAAACTGGAAGTGTTTTTTGTTTTTCTTCCTCAAGGAGAAAATATATTTATTTGTCTGTTTTCTAAACGGTAATCAAATGCAGGATGGGATTGAGTTGAGTGGCTCGGATACGTTTTTATTCTTGGAAATGGTTATGGCTTCTTATTTATTCCTTTTTGTAACGGTTTCCAAGTTGAATGGCCGCATAACTAATATTTGTTGTAACAGTGAAACTTGTTTACCAACAAATAAATAACTGACAAAGATTCATCACTTAGCTACAACAAAAGTTTTGTCTGGGTCTCGGAACTCTTTTATATGGACACCAGCGAAGGACCTCCAAATGATCAAGTCATTTTTTTTTATTATCAGTTAATGTCCCTCATTAGCCCTCCGTCCATTTTAGTGCCAAATAAACTTTGGCCCAGAAACAGTGGATGTGCTCTGTATATGCTCTGGTCTGCTTTACAATAGAAAGCAGTGATTTCATAAACTGTAATAAATATTTCAATATCATCGCAGGTGTAACCAATGAATTCTTTTCAGACACTGTACGTTTGACGTGAGTTTGGTAAACTCGGGCAGGAGGTGTGTATTTCAGCCGGACCGTTCATCCTGTGAGAGGACAGGGGGAGGAGGTGAGAATGTCCCGTCTTCTGAGCGAGATGTTACGTTATTCTGCAAACGGTTTGCGACCAGCCGAAGCACCAAATGACCCACGGACAAAGTGAGGTTCAACTAGGGGATATATACTGTACATATATATACATAAAAAAAGCATCACATTTTTCACAAAGTCCCTTATTCTCAACCTTTGCCAGTGGACAAATACAAATGATACGTTCTGCACTTTTGTATTTCATTGTATCCTGTTGCAACTTATTGCAGGGAGAAATGAAGAATTCAGGCTTTTCCCCCCCCCAGAGCTGGTTCTGTGATTGATGGGTCATTGTGAAACCAGGGATGTTTGGCTCCTCTTATTACAGCTTGGATCCTCCATTGGGCCATGTACTTAAAAGGGACAGTTCGTCCCAAAATCAAAAGCAAGGATTTTTTTACTTACCTTTGCAGTGGTGTAGATGTGTTTTGGTTGTGAGACATCAGCTACAGAGATGTTTGCCTTATCTTCATTATAATGGGACTACATGGTAACAAGCTTGTGTTGAAAAATTTCAAAAAACTGCCGATAAGACGACTATTTTGAGTAGCTGGGTCATGATATCTGGAGAGAGACGATTTTTACAAATGGGTCGGAGAGAAGACAAACACCTCTATGGTTTCGGATATCTAAATTACTAACTTACATCAAACCAATCGCCGATTAATGAACAGCACCTCAGGTTTGGGGACGTCGCTTTAAGCATGAATCACTTCGGTGGACAGGAAGAGCTCGCTTTGTCACCGCTGCGTCGCTTTGAATGGCATTTACAAACTGGGGCGAGTTCATGAAATGTGCTGAAGATGCCCGTCTGGCTCCTCATCCACTTTATTAATAAGTTGGAACACGAGCTCATAAGCCGCCCCGATGCTGGCTGGAAACCTGCTTGCACGGCACAAAATGGCACTGTGAATAAGCGCCACTGCGGGTCACTTCCCGTTGGCTTTGCAGACTTATAAAGGTGCACAGATGTTTACTGGCACATAAAGATACAGATTGCAGTCAGTTTATGATATTGAATTCAAGCACCGTCTTCAATTACCGCTGATTACTCGAGTGCGAATGGTTTCAAACTAGCACAAGTGGACGTGTATTCACTTTTAACTGGCTCGGCCATCAAACTTTTGACTAAAAACCTTAATCGCTTGAAGTTTTCTGCTTCGCTTCCTAATGCTGATGAAGGAAAGACGCTGTACACAAACTGCTTCATTACCCAATCCCTCACCTATGTGGTGGAAAAATCATTGGCCGAATGGATGGCAGAACTCGAAAATCAAAGGTGAATCAATGTCATCTCCAGCTGTGTATTGGGACAACTTGACAGCCTTAGCACATAAAAGAACATACCTGTTTCATTTTATTCTCCAAGATAACATTGAAACTTCAAGCATATCAATGAATTGGTTATCTACTCAAAGGTAAACAAATACAGGTGAGTTTTCGTCATCAACTTTTATTATGTTGTGAGAGCTGTGAGACATTGAAATTTCCTTCAAAGGATTCCACAGTCTTACATAAAGAGTTTTATGTTGCTCCTTCCTTTAACTACATGTGATAATAAATAGCCTATTTAATTTAGTCATTTCTTTATTTAGGGTGATTAGACACTGATTAGACATTGCATTATACATAATTAAGCTTAGCTTCACTCACTTCCACCTGAGGTCAAACCCGCCCATTCAATCACTTGTGTGGTTATATGTCTTCAAACACATTTATATTAATTCTTCACGTTCTAAGAAAAGCTAGTAGTTGACTAAATGTGTACCAATGTTTTACTGTACACTAGGCCGGAGATTTAAGTTTTTTATTTTCCAAGAAAAATTGTGTTGTGAAACCAAACACAAGGTAAACAATGACTACTATAACACTTATGGTGGGACTACAGCGTACTGTTAGATGGAGGAATAATTTATGGAAGTAAATCTGTGCCATCGGGGGTTGAAATAAAAAGTTGATTGAATTTCTAGCACTGAATATTTATGCATTGAAATTATGTACCTGAATGTTTTTCAACATTAAAACACCGCAAAGAAATTCAACCTAAAAAAAAAAAATGTTGAAATATTCGAAATGGAGGCTACAATATTCAACCGCAAAAAATTCAACCTTGGCACACCAATATGCGGAGGCTACAATATTCAACCCAAATAAATTCAACCTTGGCACACCAACATCCGGGACACTAAGGAACAGCAATCGATTCTAGATTCAAGATCAGGAGCGTGCGTCAAGCTAAAGGAGCGAGCACCCAAAACACCTTCGGCTTTGGATTGTAAACATGTCCAATAATAACGGGGCTTTAACTCTTCTTCATGTCATCAGTGTGGCAACGTATGAAGAAATACATAAAAGAACATATAATGTTCACCCTAAACCAAAACGTTTGCTTGCCACTGACGATATACAACTCTATTAAAATATACAAATCAACTGTAAACCCTTAAGCTCGGTTGGCCGAGTGGGTAGCACAGCCGCTCTGTGGCACTACGTTATTTTGCGCGACACGGTTCGAATCCCGGTTGTGGCGGACTTTTAATAAATGTTCTTTTATGTATTTCTTCATACGTGGCAGTGACGTAGTGCTCACTTATACAATCGTAATCGCTGCAATGGATATGGGATGCATTTTTGAACATTTTCAGAACAATATGTTTGCAAATGTGTGACGACTCAAGTGACGGAGGCAGACAACACCTGCCTGCCGGGGGGAAACAAACACGCACCCGTAGCCAAACCAGTAGGTTCAAAAACCAGTAGGCACGTAACACCGGGGGAAAACAAACACGCACCCGTAGCCAAACCAGTAGTTCAAAAACCAGTAGGCACGTAACACCGTCACTGAAAAATGGGTTCTCGTTTCAGACTTTACGAGCAAATACAGGATCCCTTTGAGATAAATTCTAAAGCCTCGCATTAAGACGTACATCCCTTTATGTAAGACTCTGCGCTACTTGCAGGTCGCTGTGTTGTGCCAGATCCTCAATAAAGTTTACCCATGGTCATGAAGACTCATTAAACGTTACGTGGACTTTGAATGTCGCTTAATACCCAACTGAGATCGGCTTGTGCCGCTGTGAAAAAGGATCCTTCCACCGACGCTACTGCGGTTATTCCTGCATGTCCTGTCGGGTTTATGCGTCTGCACGCTCCGCTAAAGCCGCTGCCGCTGCCCCCCCCCCCCACTACGATACAGCGGCTCATCTGCCTCTTCAAGCGCGTTCCTGGTTTTCAAAACTCCGCCAATCACTCCTAACAGCTTGTCCAAGGATCTCAGCATTATTAAATTAATTCAAAACTAGAAGAAGAGGCGTATTGTGAGCGGCTGTACGCTCTTGTTTAACTTCCGCTTAGTTCATGTCCAACACAGTCTGTTAATGTACAAATGTCAGCTGTCTATTACGGAATCTTACAGACACAAACCACACTGATGACATGAAGAAGAGTTAAAGCCCCGTTATTATTGGACATGTTTACAATCCAAAGCCGAAGGTGTTTTGGGTGCTCGCTCCTTTAGCTTGACGCACGCTCCTGATCTTGAATCTAGAATCGATTGCTGTTCCTTAGTGTCCCGGATGTTGGTGTGCCAAGGTTGAATTTATTTGGGTTGAATATTGTAGCCTCCGCATATTGGTGTGCCAAGGTTGAATTTTTTGCGGTTGAATATTGTAGCCTCCATTTCGAATATTTCAACATTTTTTTTTTTTAGGTTGAATTTTTTTGCGGTGTTTTAATGTTGAAAAACATTCAGGTACATAATTTCAATGCATAAATATTCAGTGCTAGAAATTCAATCAACTTTTTATTTCAACCCCCGATGGCACAGATTTACTTCCATAATAATTATACTGGAAACAACTTATGAGGGAGGATAAAATGGGTAAATGCCGCAATAAATGTAACCGCAGTCGCACGGAAGTATAAGTATAAGAAAGTGTTGCATTGTGGGCCGTTTGTAGCATAACTTGAAATGCCAGGAAGCTTTGTGCTTTCAGCCTGTCAAACAAAGCGGAGGAAATAACCTCGCGACCAACACAACATGTACAGTGCCCCCGCGTGAAAGGTGTCCAGCTGAAAGGTGCATCTAACGGGCAGGGGTGAGGGGGGGGGGGGGGGGGGAAGATGTCGGCTGAAATGGAGAAGTACAGTATGGGCGTATTTGTGTGCGACTTTAAAACACCGTGCAGGACTTCAAGCGTCTCCCGAAAAAAAAAAAAAAAACCCACTCGGACAAGACGCCACAAAGGTGAGCTTTATTATTCCTACAACGTAATTACACGGTAACAGTTTTTAGAAATTGTTTAATTGGGGAGAACGTTAAAGACGACTTGGTAACACAAAAAGTGAGTACAATTCCCAGCTGCAACGAATAACTGGTAATTAAGGTAATTAGAGCGTTGCCTCAGCTTTGGTACGAGAAGGGGAGGAGCCTAAATGTATTCATAACCACACCGCACATTATGCTTTTATTGTAGGTTGTCAAGTCCTTTTTCTCTTGAGTATTGACTGGAATTCACTTTGTTTTATTTTTGCTGCTTATTTCATATCACTATAGAGTATACAGTACATACATGGTTTATTTCCCTTACTTATTGGAAACAGAAAAGCTTCTACATTTATGCGGTGCAAATGTCGTGTTTACAGGGCCAAATATCATAATGCATGATTTACTGTTGTGAGAAGGAGGCACAGTGGTTACAATCCGAATCTAACTGAAACCTTCTGGGGCTGCAATCCCAATCATTTTTAATGTTTGTTTTTCGTTGATAATTTGGTCTGTAATATGTTAGAAATACTGCAATTTGCCCATCCCTGCTTTCCAAAAGTTAAGCTGTCTTTTGTTTTCCAAACCAGTAGCCGCAAACCAATTTAGTTCCCTGCAATATATGATTAAAGGAAGATGGAAAAAAATGCACATTTCAGATGCTAGAATAAAGTAAATTATGGGACTTTTTTTTTCTTCTTCATTAAAACAATGAAATGATCTATTGTGTTTTGTTGCATAGTGCTTTCAACAAATTATTAAATTGACTGATCATTTTCAAAATATTAACAGGAGCTAACAAATACTGCTGACTAGTACCTTGTTTTTCTCTAGCTATTCACAGAATAAACACTTGTAGTAGTTTGCTCACATACATCTTTACACATTCCTTTTTTTTACGTTGCTCTGTCTCTGAATCACACTCGCCCAGCTCCCCCCTCGTCACTTCTGCTCCCTCATAAACACGCCGCGTCTCGTCCTATCACGGGCCTTGTTGTACGACGGCAGGGAGAGGCAGCAGAACCACGGAACCCCCTTTAATGCCTGACAGCATCACAACACTTACTCACCCGGGAGAAGCCAACAGGCCCCCCGTGCCACGGGCAAACGGCTTACGTGACATTTGCGAGGATCCTCGGTGACTTAATTTAGAGGATAATTTTCAGTGCACGGGGCCACAGGAGAAGGAGCGTGCTACCTGGGAAAGCGGTAATGACCCTCCGGGGAATTTGTGTGTTGGTGCCGCCCGCTGGTCCGGGATGGAGTGGGCTACTGTACACATAAACACGGAGGGACTGCTGCAGCGCGGCGTAGTTCGCCCGTTACTTCGTTTTCGGGGGAAGGTCTCAGCGGCCTGCAAGATGCTAAGTCCCCTCCTCTGCAGTCTTGTTTACGGTCGGTCTGGACAGGACGGGGGGGATGTTTACAGTATGTCGCCCTTGAAAAACTGGATTGGGTCATAGCTGATTCCCCACAATACATTGCGAACGCGTCAGATCGATTTTAAATAGTGCAGAATAGACTTCACTCTATTAATGTTTTTTTTTTTTTTTAACTGGATAGGATTTCCTAAATTTAGCTCACGGTTTATAAAATGTCATCCACTTGTCATAAAAAACATTGAATAGTTGCTTAATTTACTTTTCAATTTCATATTGACCCCTTCATGTGAAAACGTCGGCGCTTGTGTGATGGCTTCACCTCATATCTGTAAAAAGCATCTGAAATCTTACAAGCGACAACCAAATCTAAAACATTTCTCAACATTTCAGATATTGGCCCTACTTACAGGGCACATCCATCTTAAATCACTTTACATTGTGCTTGTAAATAGAGTTGCGACATTAGTTGATTCATCAACTGGTCTGCTGATGGAAAACCTAAGTGTTGTCGAAAACCAAAATTGATACATTTCAATCAAGAATATTTTAAAATAATGTCAATAGTCATTTACAGCTGGATCGACACACACGCGTGTGTGTGTGTGTGTGTACCACCTCTCTTCTGTCCAACATTTGATCAATACAACATTTAAAGCCTTCAATATTTCCCGACGTTATGGGAAATGGTGTTTATTTTTCAATTCAGTGTTCCCAAATGAGAATTTTTAGTTTTTCTTTGACTTTGGACTGCTGGTCAAATAGAGCAAGATAGCGGCCGCCCCACTTATAATAATAATAATAATAATACTAATGATAATAACAACAACGACAAAAGCCCATTTTTTCCACAGGCTGCATTGTGCACGTGTGTCAGTATTCACCGAGGCTTCTTGCAGAAGCACAAAGGTCATATCTGGTGGGTCAGCGATACAAATGCTGCCGCAAGGTTATGACAACCATAATGACAGTGTAATTATGCTCTCGCAAACCTCTAGATAAATGATAAAATTGCGGCGATAAAGGTAAAATAGTTGTGTGCGGGTGCCAGATGGCTCGCGGCGCTGATGTCTGGCTCGATGTCAAGGTGGACACAGGATGAGCCAGTGTTCTGACAAGCCAATAGATTCCATACCGTCCATCCCACATCTACGGCCAATCAACACAGATAATCTTTTGAATTAAAAGGAAAAAAAATCCAGGGTGAACACTTTTATGAGATAAGTACCCTTTGTCAGTGCAAGCAATGGCATTTTAATTAAATATATGAACACATGGTCCTGCCCCAGATGCTCAAGTCTAAACAAAGATAGCATCATCTAATCAAAGCCGGGCCCGGAGTGTTTCAAGGGCAGAATTATTTTCTATTAGAGCCTCTCTCTTTGGGGATTGAGCCAATTTTCTTTATTATGATAGAATCAGCATATTGAAGATTGACTCTGGCGATAGTGTCACGGCAGGGGTAGCTGCTCTGGTCACAGGTGCACCAGTAGTATCTTAAAACCTTCAAACACACAGGTTGTCTTGTTTTTTGCTGCCTCCTTCACACGACCAAACTACATTGGTTATATACACTCACCGGCCACTTTATTAGGTACCCCATGCTAGTAACGGGTTGGACCCCCTTTTGCCTTCAGAACTGCCTCAATTCTTCGTGGCATAGATTCAACAAGGTGCTGGAAGCATTCCTCAGGGAGTTTGGTCCATATTGACATGATGGCATCACACAGTTGCCGCAGATTTGTCGGCTGCACATCCATGATGCGAATCTCCCGTTCCACCACATCCCAAAGATGCTCTATTGGATTGAGATCTGGTGATTGTGGAGGCCATTTGAGTACAGCGAACTCATTGTCATGTTCAAGAAACCAGTCTGAGATGATTCCAGCTTTATGACATGGCGCTTTATCCTGCTGAAAGTAGCCATCAGAAGTTGGGTACATTGTGGTCATAAAGGGATGGACATGGTCAGCAACAATACTCAGGTAGGCTGTGGCGTTGCAACGATGCTCAATTGGTACCAAGGGGCCCAAAGAGTGCCAAGAAAATATTCCCCACACCATGACACCACCACCACCAGCCTGAACCGTTGATACAAGGCAGGATGGATCCATGCTTTCATGTTGTAGACGCCAAATTCTGACCCTACCATCCGAATGTCGCAGCAGAAATCGAGACTCATCAGACCAGGCAACGTTTTTCCAATCTTCTATTGTCCAATTTGGATGAGCTTGTGCAAATTGTAGCCTCAGTTTCCTGTTCTTAGCTGAAAGGAGTGGCACCCGGTGTGGTCTTCTGCTGCTGTAGCCCATCTGCCTCAAAGTTCGACGTACTGTGCGTTCAGAGATGCTCTTATGCCCACCTTGGTTGTAACGGGTGGTTATTTGAGTCACTGTTGCCCTTCTATCAGCTCGAACCAGTCTGGCCATTCTCCTCTGACCTCTGGCATCAACAAGGCATTTCCGCCCACAGAACTGCCGCTCACTGGATGTTTTTTCTTTTTCGGACCATTCTCTGTAAACCCTAGAGATGGTTGTGCGTGAAAATCCCAGTAGATTAGCAGTTTCTGAAATACTCGGACCAGCCCTTCTGGCACCAACAATCATGCCACGTTCAAAGTCACTCAAATCACCTTTCTTCCCCATACTGATGCTCGGTTTGAACTGCAGGAGATTGTCTTGACAATGTCTACATGCCTAAATGCACTGAGTTGCCGCCATGTGATTGGCTGCTTAGAAATTAAGTGTTAACGAGCAGTTGGACAGGTGTACCTAATAAAGTGGCCGGTGAGTGTATTTTGGTTTTGAAGTGAAAGATGAAAGTGTACATTTTCTTGATGTGAGTTCACAAGATCAGGTGTGTGGTTCTAATGAGCTCACTGATCCATTAATCTCTTGGCCTTGCTTGATTATAATCAGTGTTCTTTCAAAAATATGCTACTGAGACCAGAGATATGGCTTTCAACAGGCAAGGGAGGAGCCAAAATAAGCTAACACATAGCTACAAATATATATATTCCTCTGGATTTCTGTGGAAACTGTTGATTGGACTCTGCTGTGATATCCTAAAGGGATGCTCCCACTAATGTGTACACATCTGCCTTCATCACAGGGGCCGACATGGCTGGATGCTAATACCAACTCGGGTTGTAGCACGGATGCTGGCACGTAGCTGTACACAGTTAGGTATAAATAATGAAGTTGTAAAGTGCCGTGTTTTCTAATTGGGTCGCTGAGCAGTAGAGTCTGTATTCGTTGGAGAGGCAGAGATGTTATGTGAATGTTTGTTTCATCAAACGTTCTTCTTCAGAAAACTTTGAATAACCTGATGTCAAACCAGGTAATATTTAATCCACGTAGGACTATTATTTTTCATATAAGCGGCTGTTCGGGGCGTCGTTATATCCGACTTAAATTGCATTTTATTACACAGTGAAAGCAGGCTCGGTCAAAGCTTTACATTTTCCTAGACTGTTTCTTAGAGAGGATTTGTGCATTGATTAAGTTGTTTGATTTCAGGCTTTGAACAACACATTCACATCCCTAACTGCCAGGCTCTCCTTGTAAATTCTTAATTGGCTAAATCTCAATCAATTTCTCCCCGAAACACCTCTGAGAGTCAAATTCCAAGCAGGTTTGTTTTAGTGCGAGTTTAATTGAGGTTACACATACAAAGAAGTACCATGTAAAGACAGGATAACATGCAGGCAAAGTACAATGTCCATTGAACTTTGCAGTGTGCATGCAAGCACCACGTTTTAGGAAAAAGTAGTCTTTGTCATTTCTTTGTAATGGGATCATGCTCTGTACTAACGGACTGCGGCATAATGTGTTACGCGCGCACACACTGACCGACTTGCTAAATATCAAGCACAAAGGTTGAAAGGAAATGTCCAAAAGTTTTGGATGCACGTTCCACCAAAATGGCATTAATCTGCAGCCCTATTGAGGTATATTGTATTCATAAAAGACACTTTCTTTTGTAATCTTATCCCTTTGTGTGACTTTCTCCATTATTTCCTGTGGTTCCCTTTGGTCTTTGCTCCCGGCCACTCACACCACACTTTGAGCTTTAAAGATCCAGACCTGCTTTGCCGTTGTAACAGGCAATGGAATCCAACGTTAAAATAACCAAAAACTGGCATGTAATGGTTTGTGAGCTTGTTCTATATTGTGTACGTGCTAGGCTTGTTTGATTGTCGATGTGCCCAATATATTGGGGCTTCGCTAGCTGTTATGGGTTTGTATGTGGACTCTGCAGTCGCAGACTTCCAATAATTCCAGTGAAAGTAGCACGTCATAAGATGAATAGTAGACATAAAAGGTGATCTCATCGACTGCAAGTAATGCATAACATCTAATCTACTGATTACAATCGGCCCAAGTTCTGGTACAAATAAATGCACTTACCATGTACCATATATACCATAGAGAGCCCGCGGATGAGGCGATGATGCTGATGGTGCAACTCCTTAAGAATCTGCTCCGCTGAACGGAGGCTACGTGATGGTAGACAGCTGCGGAGAATCAAATGTTGAATGGGAGCACGTTGTGGAACACGTGCCCTAAGCCGGTGCTCAATGTGTTTGTCTCTATGTGAAGACAGTGTGCAGATGCATTGGTTTGTTGTCAGCTCCTCGTCCCTTTCCTTTGTTTTGGTCGGTCTGTACTGCCCAGTCCCCGTGATGCCTTGTCCTGGTGTGTTTTAACCAAGTAAACTCTAATTGAGATGTTGAGTCGTTGTTGTTTCAATTCTTTGTATTTCTCTTACCATCAAGGCAGCCATTGATTTCCATTAGTTTTTGTAACCTACGGAGATCTTGGGTCTCTAAACTTGCTTGGGTTCAGGGACCCATTAAAACGGTTTTATTGTTCTAAAAAATGTTTTAGGGTTCATCAGTAATGTACTCCTGTGTTTCTTTTTTCCTGGCAGTTCTTCCGCATTGAACTGCAAAACAATGTAACTTTGATGAAAACAAGACAGCGATACCAATTGGGATAGAACAAACTTCTTATTAGTTTAATGAATAAAAAATCTCTCATTGCCAGTTACGCACAGCATAATAGGTTGAAATTATTATCTATTATTTTGAGATGTGTAAGTAGTAAATCAAAGGACAAAAGAAATTCTGCATGTGCTTCTTACAGAAAGGAAGCGTCTTACAGGTTGAAAAGACATCCCGCATATCGGGCTGATTTGTAACAATCTTCTTCTTAAAAATAAAAATATTTAAGGACATTCAGGGCCTCATTTACTAACGTTTTTGCGCCTGTCTCGGGAACCTGAAAAGGGGAAATTACGCTTTCCCGTGTCATGCAAATGCATTCACGGTGGGGTCGAGGGGAAAGGATTTTTGCCACAAGGATCACATTTTTTCAGTTGAGTGAACACAAATTCATTACGCGTTACAGATGAAGCAGCCATGCAATATTAGATTTACTGGAATTAATCAGGATCACTTCAAAACAGTCCTAGCATCAACAGTGGGAACATTGCAGTCTGCCCTCAGCCGTATCATTGATAAAGTACTAAACGCTTTGCTACAGCGCACTAGTCTGTGCGTACATTTCCCCACCACTAATGCCCAAATCTCTAAATAACAATGTGAGTATGTCCAATAGAGAAAACTGTTATGGGACAACGGACAGCAATCTGTACATCCAAAATCAGTGGAACTCTTCTTTTGTATCAAAATGTCATGGGACTTGGAGTCAATAACATACAGTTAATGACTGAGCTGCTGTTTGCTTTAATCAAGCATCAGAACGATTTATATTAATGGATTGACCTTAAGCAATTCATTTAAGAATATTCCTGAATCATTTTTCGGGTGGGCGTGTGTGTGATGAACTGCATGAAGTGCTTTCAAGCGTCTTTTGTCCATTTGACTCTGTTTGATATATGTTGCAATATATGACCTTCCTTTGTTGGGGGCCCTGAATACTTTGTAGTATTGCATTTGACAGGCATTGTGCAAGCGGATCGCTCTGAAGTTGTCGGCGCCTGCCTCCGCAATCAACCTTCTTTGAGAAGAAGTGGTCCAATGGGACTAACAGCACTTTTTGGGATGAGATTCCTGGCCTTGAGTTATTTGATATTTGTGTCATCACTCGTTCAGCTCTGACCAGCACCTGTCAAAACAAAATGGCCCCGGGCTGTTTTGGAGAGAATAGCGATGGAAGTGATTGTTCTGCTGTGGGTAAAATGAGAAATCCCCTTGCAGATGGATATTTGTAACTTGTCCCTTTCTTCTGTATACATGGGCGACCTTGTGAGATCTAAATTCCAGATACATAATCCACTCCAAATTAAAGCTTTGCGCAGGAAACTGAACTGTCGCACAGATGGCGGGGGAGGAAAGCGCCATTTGTAATATAGTTGATTTTCATGCAGAGGGTCCGCTTTTGCAAATGACAGATCTAATGACTGTTATTCTTTATGGAAGGCATGCTGATACACTTTTTTTTTGTCTCGGTGATTAATTGGTTGGAAGTCTATACCGTCTATGCTGAACATAAGCTATAAAAATGAAAAGAGATGAATGCACTCACAAAAGCAGGTTCGACTGACAGGTGGGCTACGCGGCCCTACGGTGGTTGTGACAGAGTCCCTCCCCTTTCGCCCATAGCATTTGATGTATTTTTCATTTCATGTATCTCTGGGCCTACTTTTTGAATTGTCCATCTTCCCCTTTGATCCTCAGTATGTAGTTATTGGCAAGTTTTGGGATCCTGTGTTGACAGAATTTCATTATTTCTTTTCCTTGTTTTAGAGCAGATGTCATTTTGTGGTCCCTCCCGTACATGCTACGTTGTCAATCACAAAAGAATAACAAAGATAATAACACTAAAAGATACTTTTTACTTTTTATTGTTTGTTTTATTGCACTTGCCAAACATCTTGCTTTTTAATTCATTGGAAGCAGGACTTCCTCTAGCTAACTCTGTCATCAAAACGGAGTTGAGTTGTAAATCAGTCCGAGGTACAAATGTTGCTCCTCCGGCACATGATCCATTCTCTTCCCATGTTACTGCCATGACCTTACGTTGCCTCTTGAGATATGAGTTTGAGTCGCCGTCCTTTTTCTCCCATCTAACTTAAAGTAATGACCCCATTGCTTATCGAGAGCTATTTCCATCCAGAAGTTGTGGTACTCTCTTCCCCTGGAAGGCTAACCAAGACAAGTCTCCCAAGCCTTTGACATTGCACCGTTTCGAGTAGATCATTCCTGAGTGAACCGAATGGCCTTGTCCTGGGAGCAATTTAAGGCAACAAATGACCTACCAGATGGAAAGTTGACTGCAGCCTTTGCTGTTATTATCATATCTTAGAGCAAAATACAGCTATACGCCTGGTCTTTTTTTTTTTAGAACTGTCCAATATTAAGCTTTTTTTCCTCTTAAGACAGATTGCCACAATATTTGCATATACTATTACACCTAATTTGCCTCCATTATTTTGAATATATCAATTGAATATACAATCAGGACCTTGTGTGCTATAAATGAACGATGACTGAAATTAGTATCCAACTAAATCTGAAATAAACTCCTGTATTAGGTTTAATCTCCCATCGGACAAATGATGTGCCTGCATCATATTGAGTGAGCCTTCTGATGCCATCATATCACCCCGAACATCTGTGTCTGTGTTCCCGTAATTATGCATGTCCCACTAAGAGAGCTTTAAAGGCCATCTATGCCAGTGCTTATGGAGTGGACCTGCACAAATACTGTCAATTAGGTGTGACTCCCACCTGGCCACCTAGACAGTGAGTGGATTGATTAAATCGTACACTCAAATGCTTCTTTTTCACTCTTTGTATGCGCTGGCAATGCAATTATTGGCTAATTTAGTCGCCTTTTTTGACATGTGAGTCAGCAGCTGGATGCCTTTTACGGTTCAGTAAGTTTTTTTTTTTTTTCTTATGGTATCATACCCTTGATATTTGGAGAACAGAGCAATAAACACAAATGCTAAACACTATTTGAGTATATTTTGCTGTACTTTGTGATTTCAACAGCAATTCTATCGCGCTTTAAGTGTGGTTAACCATGCACTGTTAAAAATGAAATTACTCTCAGTAAACTGCTTTCACTTGTCATTTTCTTTAAATCTAATGTTTTCACCATTGGCAGTTCATTGTGTAGTCAGACCGTTCTTTGCTATAGCCAAGCAATTTTCTGACAATAGAGTAATAGGTTCTGCTCTCCTTATCTCGACTGTTGATGTCAGACTTGGTGTGCTGTTTTCCTTAATCAAACAAACCATATGATCTGAAGCTTTGAGTTCTATTTGTAACGCCTACACTCCTTTTTCTTATGGATGTTTCAACTTAGAGTTTCCCCTATTCACTATGACATAATGGATAATTCATGCTTTGCCGTGGTGTTCTGGGTAATCTGCGTGTGAGTTCAGTGTGTCGCCGCACAGATATTAAAAGCCAAGCATCCAGCTATAATAAGTACAACTTCATTGGATTCTAATTTGTCATTCCTCGACCAAATGCGACCATTAGAGGAAATTGATAGCTATTTGATTGTCTTACTGTGGCTATACTTCATCGCTTTCAGTGGCAGTAGTGTCTAAAGCCTTGTCTAATTACCTTATTTTGATCCGCCATCCACATTAAAGCCTTTGCCTTTTTGCACTTCTCTTTCGTGGCTCATATCTTTCCCCGTCTGCCTGTTTTCTCTCCCAGGATCATTCAAGTCACACATGAGGATTAATGCACTCCTTTGGGGACACTTCCCTTGGAAGTGGCTATTTAGCAGCGTACGTGTATTGATAGTCAGCGGGCTGATCATGAAGTACAGCAGTGTCACTTCACCTCATTTCGTAGGCAGCAGTCCCCCACATAGTTTAAAGTTGTCTCATCTGGTGTAAGGTGATCTTAAATCATTTTGGTCTAAATTTATTTAGTCATACAGCTATATTATGTCACTGGATTCATAAGGCAGCAGGTTTCCTAACTATTTAAACTCTATACTATTTAATAGCTTACTAACTATGGTCCATACAATGACCCTCAGACACATTAAGCGTGATGCACCGTTCCTCAAACTGACCAATAGAGAAAAGGGCAACGCCGTTTAGCATTATGACTAATGGGGTTAATGTGCTGCTAACGCGAGATACTCCCAACATTTTATTTTATTTCCATGGCAATGAAACTAGAACAAATGATTTCATTATCATCTCGGAGCATCTTGCTGCACTTTGTAAAGAAAGAAATCTAAAGTTTTGTCTGTGTCACGGTGCCAGGGACGCAAGACGGTCGAGCTGTGAGCTCAAGAGGACCCACGTCTGTCTTTTCGCTCGGCTGTTCCACCCTGGAGATTGCAGGCGGCCTGGCAGAGAGCGCGCCGCGTTTCATTCTGGAAGCGGCGTGCCATCAGTGTCGAACCTCGTGAAGTTTTTTTATTTTTCATGGGCTGTCGTGTTTTGTCAGTGAGTTTTTGGTTATTCTCTTTTGTGTGTGTGTGTGTTGACACAAGTTTCTGCATCGGGCAATGATTCGGCAAGTCCAATGCTGATGGAAGTGTTGGTAAAATGTTTTTTTATTTTTTATTTTTTTTAAATGCCAGTCCAAGCATCAATGTATTGGTCACAAGTAATTAATTTTTTTGTCCCGTAAAAACGCCCATCTGGATGATGGAAAAGGCGGGTTCATTAACCTTCCTCACCCGAGCTTCCGGTGGCACTTTTACGACGTCTTGGTTGCTGCTGCGTCCAATCTCGCGTAGCGGAAAATGTGCAGGACCACTTTTTCCTTCAAGGTGGCTGTTTTTACTTGCAGAATAAAAAATGAATGTTTTTTTCAGCCTTTTGATAGAACAGGAGGGAGAGCCTCACTTGTAATTGTATAGAATACAATGCTTCTCCTGATCAGCGCAATTAAATGACACAGGGAAAAACCCCATGAATACAAATATCCACAGCTGACTCAAGTACTCAAATCTGAAAATCTAAAATCTGCTGATGCCGTCCTCTCTGCCAGGTTTCTTCCTGTCCCCTTCTCTTTCTCTCACCCACCACCATGTCGCCTGTCCTCCCAAGTGATTGGGTTGGATTTTGAATTGCTTTTTTCACAGTTTATTTCAAATTGACATTTCACGGCGTTTAATCTCCGCGGGGAACAATGGGTACATTCCATCACTCAGTGATATGAAACTCCCCCAGACCTGAATGGGAAGTGAGAGACAGAATAAAATCAATAAATTGTTATTTTTTTTTTGGACTACTGATGGCAGGAACTACAATGGTGGGCAGCTTTGCATTTAGACTTGAACACGTTTCCCTCTTTCTGTGGCGGTCTCTTCTCTGCTCTGATCCTCTTTGTTGTAAACATTGGTCATTAGCTGTAGATGTGTATTTATTCGTTTATATGTGTGTGTGTGTTCCCTCAATGTAGATACTTTCAATAATGCTAATTAGCTCCAACTAGCACTGAAGGGAAAAAATAGGCTGTGAATGCCTGTAGGTGATGCATTGTTATGCCTCTTGATCACTGTCACATAGTAACAAACCAACCAACCAGCTGGTGTCATCGATAACTAATGATCTGCAATTATTCCATTTATTTGATTTGTGAAATAAGGTCACTGCTCTTCAAACTCCCTTTTTGGATCGACCGCCGAGCCTAACCTACAAAAGCTTAAGAACGTCTCTAATTTAGTTGGAAAGTTGGGCTGATCCACTTCCTCAATACATACTTGCAAAGTTTTTTTTCCTTCTTTCTGTCGGGCTGTGAAACAAATTATTCTCAGTTTGACCTTTTTTATTGCTTATTCACCAGCCGAATGTTTTCTGTTCGATGAAGTCCTCTACAGTGGTGGACTTCTGGCATCGCAATATCATACATTTGGTTATAAGACTTCCAGTAGATTTCCCCTTTACTTTTTAATAGATTGCTTGGTCACGTCCGAAGCTGCGGTTCTCGCAGCGTTGTAACTCGTGGCTTAAAAGCCTCGTTCTTAATTTGTTCTTGATTCGTTTCATCTGTCGGAAAGACAGAGAGCCTCTTTATGAATGCATTATGATGAGAGAGGCGACATACATCTGGTGCTATAGTCTCCAGATGATCTCATTTAAATCCCCTGTCTGTCTATTTCATTTTATTTAAATACACTGGCTTAACTGGATTCTATGAATTTCGTATGCCAGTGTTGTTTATCAGGTTGTAACCTTATATACTAGCTATCAACACAAGGAAATAACACACAGTTTTCATATCCCTCCCCATGGCCCTTTTTTGGACAATGCCGCACCTGATGGGCTGATCTCCGCTCTTGGCTTTTGGACAGGCTTCGCTCCGTTAACAGCGGTTCACGTTCTCAGTCGCCACTCCCATCACTCCCAGTCATCCCCCCCCCCCACGGGTGTTGAGGAAGACTCGCAGAGAGATTGTGGAGGCGCCATTATCAGAGCCCAGTAATGGATTACCTCAATGGTCAGCCCGTCACAGGCAATGTTTGTCCTGACATTTCATGTATAGTTCCCTTCCCCTGTTGGCTGTTTGGCCAAATTGGTTGTCACTATCTTGGTAGTATAATTTCCTTTTTCTTCCACTCCCCGTCGCTCCTTGTGTCTTACCAGCTTGGCTCCAGCGATCTTGGTTTTTATTTTCCCTGGTAATGCTGAAAGGATGACAATAACACAAACAGAAAGTTGTAAATATGGAAACAATTTTGGCTAAGAGCCTGATAATTGGTATAAAGATGTTTCAGTGCATGGTAAATTGCTTTGTGACAAGCCGTGCACACGCACAAAGGGTGTTCTCGGCGAATTCTTGCTGATTACCCCACTGCTCAGGTGGCTGGTGGGTTACGTACGCTCTGCTGGGAATTGCTTGAGGTCACCCAACTCGATATTCCAATAATAATTGTAATTGTATAAGTAGCCCTGATTTCACAGTACAAGCAGTAAGTGAGCAAGATGTCAATCAAGCCCGTCCTGTGGAGAGGTCTAATCAGAAAGAAATAACCCATACACCTGTGGTGAGCTGTACAACTGGCTGGTTGTATTTAAATTTCATACATTTGGATTGTATTAAGTTACAATGCCACTTAACACATATGTCTATTTGAGTATCAAAGATTGTACCCTTTTGAGCCAACCATGCACTGTGAAAAACAATAGGGTAGTAATTATTACCCATGCAAATCATTTACATTTTTCTTGAATTATATTACTCGGCATACAAATTTATAATTATGTGTAATTTCCACATACACTATCTATTTTTCGACAGTAACAACTACATCCTTATAAAACATTTGTTTTAAGTAAAGCTTACCTTCCATGATTAAGTAATGGTTAATAACTAATATTATCCTATTTTTAATAACAATTATTAGGTCTTATGTATTTACTACCTATTTTTTGTAAGTAATTAAGTTGTCATAAAGTTTTAGGTGGACTTTACCTGATTTATTTTAGTGTAGTAGTTTAGGTATGCTTTACTTAAAACATGTTTCGAAATCTACTCAAACATACTAAGTGCAAATTGTTTCCTCACATTTAGTGAGTAGATTCTATAGGTTGTTTTTTGTTTTTAGATTTCCCTCATTGACGACATCATCAAAGCTATTGTGCTGTTCGTGGTACAGAAACCTGAGGCAAAATGAGTTTGACATTGGTCCATTGTACAGGCAACAAAAGGTGACATAGCCAATATCGAGTGAGTGGCAGGGCTAAATATTTTTGTCAGGCCAGCGGCTTTACTGCTAAGAGATGTAGGGTTTATTTTGGTCGGGATTTGAACCCTGCACTCTGTGAACTCTAACTCCAGGTAAATGATTGTGTATCCGATTTAGAGGCTCTTGTGTTTTCCAAAATACGCTATACAGGCAATCACAATCACTTTAGATGAGCCAATTTGCCAACGTTATATCGACTAGGCACATACAAAACATATTGTAAGTATTTTTACCATTGGTTGAAATCCATCAAAGCTCCCAAAATGGTGTTTCAATTAAATGAAATGTCCTTTGCACTTAGGGATGTCAGTTGTGGTTACATTTGCTTTCAACTCAATGAGCTTTGGAGCCCCATCTCAAAGCGGTATCCACTTAGAGGTGCTACATTTTTTTTTGTGTGTAAATATCTTTCCATTTATTTTATTTCCAGCCTTTGCTGAGTGCTGCAATCCATCGAAGTGAAAAATGTTCAATACTCAATCGCTTTGCTCGCGTAAAAATACAAACCGATATAAGTGTCTGGGTCAGCTATCGGTTATGTGAGACCAGCAGGGCTGCACCGTCACCGTCGGCCCTGCCGTGTGCTCTGTAGCATCGATGAAGACAAAGTCAACTAGCCGACAAAGCATATTGCTC